>NW_026948577.1:0-111629 GCF_035770615.1 Melospiza melodia melodia
TCGGCCGTATTTACGGCAGTCGCGCTTTACGGCCGTATTTACGGCAGTCGCGCTTTACGGCCGTATTTACGGCAGTCGCGCTTTACGGCCGTATTTACGGCAGTCGCGCTTTACGGCCGTATTTACGGCAGTCGCGCTTTACGGCCGTATTTACGGCAGTCGCGCTTTACGGCCGTATTTACGACAGTCGCGCTTTACGGCCGTATTTACGACAGTCGCGATTTACGGCCGTATTTACGGCAGTCGCGCTTTACGGCCGTATTTACGGCAGTCGCGCTTTACGGCCGTATTTACGGCAGTCGCGCTTTACGGCCGTATTTACGACAGTCGGGCTTTACGGCCGTATTTACGGCAGTCGGGCTTTACGGCCGTATTTACGGCAGTCGCACTTTACGGCCGTATTTACGGCAGTCGCGCTTTACGGCCGTATTTACGACAGTCGCGCTTTACGGCCGTATTTACGGCAGTCGCGCTTTACGGCCGTATTTACGACAGTCGCGATTTACGGCCGTATTTACGACAGTCGCGCTTTACGGCCGTATTTACGACAGTCGCGCTTTACGGCCGTATTTACGGCAGTCGCGCTTTACGGCCGTATTTACGACAGTCGCGCTTTACGGCCGTATTTACGACAGTCGCGCTTTACGGCCGTATTTACGGCAGTCGCGCTTTACGGCCGTATTTACGGCAGTCGCGCTTTACGGCCGTATTTACGGCAGTCGCGATTTACGGCCGTATTTACGGCAGTCGCGCTTTACGGCCGTATTTACGACAGTCGCGCTTTACGGCACCTTTTACGGCAGTCGCGCTTTACGGCCGTATTTACGACAGTCGCGATTTACGGCCGTATTTACGGCAGTCGCGCTTTACGGCCGTATTTACGACAGTCGCGCTTTACGGCCGTATTTACGGCAGTCGCGCTTTACGGCCGTATTTACGGCAGTCGCGCTTTACGGCCGTATTTACGACAGTCGCGCTTTACGGCCGTATTTACGACAGTCGCGCTTTACGGCCGTATTTACGACAGTCGCGCTTTACGGCCGTATTTACGACAGTCGCGCTTTACGGCCGTATTTACGGCAGTCGCGCTTTACGGCCGTATTTACGGCAGTCGCGCTTTACGGCCGTATTTACGACAGTCGCGCTTTACGGCCGTATTTACGGCAGTCGCGCTTTACGGCACCTTTTACGACAGTCGCGCTTTACGGCCGTATTTACGACAGTCGCGCTTTACGGCCGTATTTACGACAGTCGCGCTTTACGGCACCTTTTACGACAGTCGCGCTTTACGGCCGTATTTACGACAGTCGCGCTTTACGGCACCTTTTACGACAGTCGCGCTTTACGGCCGTATTTACGACAGTCGCGCTTTACGGCCGTATTTACGACAGTCGCGATTTACGGCCGTATTTACGACAGTCGCGCTTTACGGCACCTTTTACGACAGTCGCGATTTACGGCCGTATTTACGACAGTCGCGCTTTACGGCCGTATTTACGACAGTCGCGCTTTACGGCCGTATTTACGACAGCCGCGCTTTACGGCCGTATTTACGACAGTCGCGCTTTACGGCACCTTTTACGACAGCCGCGCTTTACGGCACCTTTTACGACAGTCGCGCTTTACGGCACCTTTTACGGCAGTCGCGCTTTACGGCCGTATTTACGACAGTCGCGCTTTACGGACGTATTTACGACAGTCGCGCTTTACGGCCGTATTTACGACAGTCGCGCTTTACGGCACCTTTTAAGACAGTCGCGCTTTACGGCCGTATTTACGACAGTCGCGCTTTACGGCACCTTTTACGACAGTCGCGATTTACGGCCGTATTTTTACGACAGTCGCGCTTTACGGCACCTTTTACGACAGTCGCGATTTACGGCCGTATTTACGACAGTCGCGCTTTACGGCCGTATTTACGACAGTCGCGCTTTACGGCCGTATTTACGGCAGCCGCGCTTTACGGCCGTATTTACGACAGTCGCGCTTTACGGCCGTATTTACGACAGTCGCGCTTTACGGCCGTATTTACGACAGTCGCGCTTTACGCAGTATTTACGACAGTCGCGCTTTACGGCCGTATTTACGGCAGTCGCGCTTTACGGCCGTATTTACGACAGTCGCGCTTTACGGCACCTTTTACGACAGTCGCGCTTTACGGCCGTATTTACGACAGTCGCGCTTTACGGCCGTATTTACGACAGTCGCGCTTTACGGCCGTATTTACGGCAGTCGCGCTTTACGGCCGTATTTACGACAGTCGCGCTTTACGGCACCTTTTACGACAGTCGCGCTTTACGGCCGTATTTACGACAGTCGTGCTTTACGGCCGTATTTACGACAGTCGCGCTTTACGGTCGTATTTACGACAGTCGCGCTTTACGGCAACTTTTACGACAGTCGCGCTTTACGGCCGTATTTACGACAGTTGCGCTTTACGGCACCTTTTACGACAGTCGCGCTTTACGGCACCTTTTACGACAGTCGCGCTTTACGGCCGTATTTACGACAGTCGCGCTTTACGGCCGTATTTACGACAGTCGCGCTTTACGGCACCTTTTACGACAGTCGCGCTTTACGGCCGTATTTACGACAGTCGCGCTTTAAGGCACCTTTTACGACAGTCGCGATTTACGGCCGTATTTACGACAGTCGCGCTTTACGGCACCTTTTACGACAGTCGCGCTTCACGGCCGTATTTACGACAGTCGCGCTTTACGGCCGTATTTACGGCAGTCGCGCTTTACGGCCGTATTTACGACCGTCGCGCTTTACGGCCGTATTTACGACAGTCGCGCTTTACGGCACCTTTTACGACAGTCGCGCTTTACGGCCGTATTTACGACAGTCGCGCTTTACGGCCGTATTTACGGCAGTCGCGCTTTACGGCCGTATTTACGACAGTCGCGCTTTACGGCCGTATTTACGACAGTCGCGCTTTACGGCCGTATTTACGACAGTCGCGCTTTACGGCCGTCTTTACGACAGTCACGATTTACGGCCGTATTTACGACAGTCGCGCTTTACGGCCGTATTTACGACAGTCGCGCTTTACGGCACCTTTTACGACAGTCGCGCTTTACGGCCGTATTTACGACAGTCGCGCTTACGACCGTATTTACGACAGTCGCGTTTTACGGCCGTATTTACGGCAGTCGCGCTTTACGGCCGTATTTACGACAGTCGCGCTTAACGGCCGTATTTACGGCAGTCGCGCTTTACGGCCGTATTTACGGCAGTCGCGCTTTACGGCCGTATTTACGGCAGTCGCGCTTTACGGCCGTATTTACGACAGTCGCGCTTTACGGCCGTATTTACGACAGTCGCGCTTTACGGCCGTATTTACGGCAGTCGCGCTTTACGGCACCTTTACGACAGTCGCGCTTTACGGCCGTATTTACGACAGTCGCGCTTTACGGCACCTTTTACGACAGTCGCGATTTACGGCCGTATTTACGACAGTCGCGCTTTACGGCCGTATTTACGGCAGTCGCGCTTTACGGCCGTATTTACGACAGTCTCGCTTTACGGCCGTATTTACGACAGTCGCGCTTTACGGCCGTATTTACGACAGTCGCGCTTTACGGCCGTATTTACGACAGTCGCGCTTTACGGCCGTATTTACGGCAGTCGCGCTTTACGGCCGTATTTACGACAGTCGCGCCTTAGGGCACCTTTTACTACAGTCGCGCTTTACGGCCGTATTTACGACAGTCGCGCTTTACGGCCGTATTTACGACAGTCGCGCTTTACGGCACCTTTTACGACAGTCGCGATTTACGGCCGTATTTACGACAGTCGCGCTTTACGGCCGTATTTACGACAGTCGCGCTTTACGGCCGTATTTACGACAGTCGCGCTTTACGGCCGTATTTACGACAGTCGCGCTTTACGGCACCTTTTACGACAGTCGCGCTTTACGGCACCTTTTCGACAGTCGCGATTTACGGTCGTATTTACGACAGTCGCGCTTTACGGCCGTATTTACGACAGTCGCGCTTTACGGCCGTATTTACGGCAGTCGCGCTTTACGGCCGTATTTACGACAGTCGCGCTTTACGGCACCTTTTACGACAGTCGCCCTTTACGGCCGTATTTACGACAGTCGCGCTTTACGGCCGTATTTACGACAGTCGCGCTTTACGGCACCTTTTACGACAGTCGCGCTTTACGGCCGTATTTACGACAGTCGCGCTTTACGGCACCTTTTACGACAGTCGCGCTTTACGGCAGTATTTACGACAGTCGCGCTTTATGGCCGTATTTACGACAGTCGCGCTTTACGGCCGTATTTACTACAGTCGCGCTTTAACGGCCGTATTTACAACAGTCGCGCTTTACGGCCGTATTTACGACAGTCGCGCTTTACGGCACCTTTTACGACAGTCGCGCTTTACGGCCGTATTTACGACAGTCGCGCTTTACGGCACCTTTTACGACAGTCGCGCTTTACGGCCGTATTTACGACAGTCGCGCTTTACGGCCGTATTTACGGCAGTCGCGTTTTACGGCCGTATTTACGGCAGTCGCGCTTTACGGCCGTATTTACGACAGTCGCGCTTTACGGCCGTATTTACGGCAGTCGCGCTTTACGGCCGTATTTACGGCAGTCGCGCTTTACGGCCGTATTTACGACAGTCGCGCTTTACGGCACCTTTACGACAGTCGCGCTTTACGGCCGTATTTACGACAGTCGCGCTTTACGGCACCTTTTACGACAGTCGCGCTTTACGGCCGTATTTACGACAGTCGCGCTTTACGGCACCTTTTACGACAGTCGCGCTTTACGGCCGTATTTACGACAGTCGCGCTTTACGGCACCTTTTACGACAGTCGCGCTTTACGGCCGTATTTACGACAGTCGCGCTTTACGGCCGTATTTACGACAGTCGCGCTTTACGGCCGTATTTACGGCAGTCGCGCTTACGGCCGTATTTACGGCAGTCGCGCTTTACGGCCGTATTTACGACAGTCGCGCTTTACGGCCGTATTTACGGCAGTCGCGCTTTACGGCCGTATTTACGACAGTCGCGCTTTTCGGCCGTATTTACGACAGTCGCGCTTTACGGCCGTATTTACGACAGTCGCGCTTTACGGCCGTATTTACGACAGTCGCGCTTTACGGCCGTATTTACGACAGTCGCGCTTTACGGCCGTATTTACGGCAGTCGCGCTTTACGGCCGTATTTACGGCAGTCGCGATTACGGCCGTATTTACGGCAGTCGCGCTTTACGGCCGTATTTACGGCAGTCGCGCTTTACGGCCGTATTTACGGCAGTCGCGCTTTACGGCCGTATTTACGACAGTCGCGCTTTACGGCCGTATTTACGGCAGTCGCGCTTTACGGCCGTATTTACGACAGTCGCGCTTTACGGCCGTATTTACGACAGTCGCGCTTTACGGCCGTATTTACGACAGTCGCGCTTTACGGCCGTATTTACGACAGTCGCGCTTTACGGCCGTATTTACGACAGTCGCGCTTTACGGCCGTATTTACGGCAGTCGCGATTTACGGCCGTATTTACGGCAGTCGCGCTTTACGGCCGTATTTACGGCAGTCGCGCTTTACGGCCGTATTTACGGCAGTCGCGCTTTACGGCCGTATTTACGACAGTCGCGCTTTACGGCCGTATTTACGGCAGTCGCGCTTTACGGCCGTATTTACGGCAGTCGCGCTTTACGGCCGTATTTACGACAGTCGCGCTTTACGGCCGTATTTACGGCAGTCGCGCTTTACGGCCGTATTTACGGCAGTCGCGCTTTACGGCCGTATTTACGACAGTCGCGCTTTACGGCCGTATTTACGGCAGTCGCGCTTTACGGCCGTATTTACGGCAGTCGCGCTTTACGGCCGTATTTACGACAGTCGCGCTTTACGGCCGTATTTACGACAGTCGCGCTTTACGGCCGTATTTACGGCAGTCGCGCTTTACGGCCGTATTTACGGCAGTCGCGCTTTACGGCCGTATTTACGTCAGTCGCGCTTTACGGCCGTATTTACGGCAGTCGCGCTTTACGGCCGTATTTACGACAGTCGCGATTTACGGCCGTATTTACGACAGTCGCGCTTTACGGCCGTATTTACGACAGTCGCGCTTTACGGCCGTATTTACGGCAGTCGCGCTTTACGGCCGTATTTACGGCAGTCGCGCTTTACGGCCGTATTTACGGCAGTCGCTCTTTACGGCCGTATTTACGACAGTCGCTATTTACGGCCGTATTTACGACAGTCGCGCTTTACGGCCGTATTTACGACAGTCGCGCTTTACGGTCGTATTTACGGCAGTCGCGCTTTACGGCCGTATTTACGGCAGTCGCGCTTTACGGCCTTATTTGCGACAGTCGCGCTTTACGGCCGTATTTACGGCAGTCGCGCTTTACGGCCGTATTTACGACAGTCGCGCTTTACGGCCGTATTTACGACAGTCCCGCTTTACGGCCGTATTTGCGACAGTCGCGCTTTACGGCCGTATTTACGACAGTCGCGCTTTACGGCCGTATTTACGGCAGTCGCGCTTTACGGCCGTATTTACGGCAGTCGCGCTTTACGGCCGTATTTACGACAGTCGCGCTTTACGGCCGTATTTACGACAGTCGCTATTTACGTCCGTATTTACGACAGTCGCTATTTAGGGCCGTATTTACGGCAGTCGCGATTTACGGCCGTATTTACGGCAGTCGCGCTTTACGGCCGTATTTACGGCAGTCGCGCTTTACGGCCGTATTTACGGCAGTCGCGCTTTACGGCCGTATTTACGACAGTCGCGCTTTACGGCCGTATTTACGGCAGTCGCGCTTTACGGCCGTATTTACGGCAGTCGCGCTTTACGGCCGTATTTACGGCAGTCGCGCTTTACGGCCGTATTTACGACAGTCGCGCTTTACGGCCGTATTTACGGCAGTCGCGCTTTACGGCCGTATTTACGGCAGTCGCGCTTTACGGCCGTATTTACGACAGTCGCGCTTTACGGCCGTATTTACGGCAGTCGCGCTTTACGGCCGTATTTACGACAGTCGCGCTTTACGGCACCTTTTACGACAGTCGCGCTTTACGGCCGTATTTACGACAGTCGCGCTTTACGGCCGTATTTACGGCAGTCGCGCTTTACGGCCGTATTTACGGCAGTCGCGCTTTACGGCCGTATTTACGGCAGTCGCGCTTTACGGCCGTATTTACGACAGTCGCGCTTTACGGCCGTATTTACGACAGTCGCTATTTACGGCCGTATTTACGACAGTCGCGCTTTACGGCCGTATTTACGACAGTCGCGCTTTACGGCCGTATTTACGGCAGTCGCGCTTTACGGCCGTATTTACGGCAGTCGCGCTTTACGGCCGTATTTACGGCAGTCGCGCTTTACGGCCGTATTTACGACAGTCGCGCTTTACGGCCGTATTTACGGCAGTCGCGCTTTACGGCCGTATTTACGACAGTCGCGCTTTACGGCCGTATTTACGACAGTCGCGCTTTACGGCCGTATTTACGACAGTCGCGCTTTACGGCCGTATTTACGACAGTCGCGGTTTACGGCCGTATTTACGGCAGTCGCGATTTACGGCCGTATTTACGGCAGTCGCGCTTTACGGCCGTATTTACGGCAGTCGCGCTTTACGGCCGTATTTACGGCAGTCGCGCTTTACGGCCGTATTTACGACAGTCGCGCTTTACGGCCGTATTTACGGCAGTCGCGCTTTACGGCCGTATTTACGGCAGTCGCGCTTTACGGCCGTATTTACGGCAGTCGCGCTTTACGGCCGTATTTACGACAGTCGCGCTTTACGGCCGTATTTACGGCAGTCGCGCTTTACGGCCGTATTTACGGCAGTCGCGCTTTACGGCCGTATTTACGACAGTCGCGCTTTACGGCCGTATTTACGACAGTCGCGCTTTACGGCCGTATTTACGACAGTCCCGCTTTACGGCCGTATTTGCGACAGTCGCGCTTTACGGCCGTATTTACGACAGTCGCGCTTTACGGCCGTATTTACGGCAGTCGCGCTTTACGGCACCTTTTACGGCAGTCGCGCTTTACGGCCGTATTTACGACAGTCGCGCTTTACGGCCGTATTTACGACAGTCGCTATTTACGTCCGTATTTACGACAGTCGCTATTTAGGGCCGTATTTACGGCAGTCGCGATTTACGGCCGTATTTACGGCAGTCGCGCTTTACGGCCGTATTTACGGCAGTCGCGCTTTACGGCCGTATTTACGGCAGTCGCGCTTTACGGCCGTATTTACGACAGTCGCGCTTTACGGCCGTATTTACGGCAGTCGCGCTTTACGGCCGTATTTACGGCAGTCGCGCTTTACGGCCGTATTTACGGCAGTCGCGCTTTACGGCCGTATTTATGGCAGTCGCGCTTTACGGCCGTATTTACGGCAGTCGCGCTTTACGGCCGTATTTACGACAGTCGCGCTTTACGGACGTATTTACGGCAGTCGCGCTTTACGGCCGTATTTACGGCAGTCGCGCTTTACGGCCGTGTTTACGGCAGTCGCGCTTTACGGCACCTTTTACGACAGTCGCGCTTTACGGCCGTATTTACGACAGTCGCGCTTTACGGCCGTATTTACGGCAGTCGCGCTTTACGGCCGTATTTACGGCAGTCGCGCTTTACGGCCGTATTTACGGCAGTCGCGCTTTACGGCCGTATTTACGACAGTCGCGCTTTACGGCCGTATTACGACAGTCGCTATTTAGGGCCGTATTTACGACAGTCGCGCTTTACGGCCGTATTTACGACAGTCGCGCTTTACGGCCGTATTTACGGCAGTCGCGCTTTACGGCCGTATTTACGGCAGTCGCGCTTTACGGCCGTATTTACGACAGTCGCGCTTTACGGCCGTATTTACGACAGTCGCGCTTTACGGCCGTATTTACGACAGTCGCTATTTACGGCCGTATTTACGACAGTCGCGCTTTACGGCCGTATTTACGACAGTCGCGCTTTACGGCCGTATTTACGGCAGTCGCGCTTTACGGCCGTATTTACGGCAGTCGCGCTTTACGGCCGTATTTACGGCAGTCGCGCTTTACGGCCGTATTTACGGCAGTCGCGCTTTACGGCCGTATTTACGACAGTCGCGATTTACGGCCGTATTTACGACAGTCGCGCTTTACGGCCGTATTTACGGCAGTCGCGCTTTACGGCCGTATTTACGGCAGTCGCGCTTTACGGCCGTATTTACGACAGTCGCGCTTTACGGCCGTATTTACGACAGTCGCTATTTACGGCCGTATTTACGACAGTCGCGCTTTACGGCCGTATTTACGACAGTCGCGCTTTACGGCCGTATTTACGGCAGTCGCGCTTTACGGCCGTATTTACGACAGTCGCGCTTTACGGCCGTATTTACGACAGTCGCGCTTCACGGCCGTATTTACGACAGTCGCGTATTACGTCCGTATTTACGACAGTCGCTATTTACGGCCGTATTTACGACAGTCGCTATTTTTGGCCGTATTTACGACAGTCGCGCTTTACGGCCGTATTTACGACAGTCGCGCTTTACGGCCGTATTTACGGCAGTCGCGCTTTACGGCCGTATTTACGGCAGTCGCGCTTTACGGCCGTATTTACGGCAGTCGCGCTTTACGGCCGTATTTACGGCAGTCGCGCTTTACGGCCGTATTTACGGCAGTCGCGCTTTACGGCCGTATTTACGGCAGTCGCGCTTTACGGCCGTATTTACGGCAGTCGCGCTTTACGGCCGTATTTACGACAGTCGCGCTTTACGGCCGTATTTACGACAGTCGCGCTTTACGGCCGTATTTACGACAGTCGCTATTTACGGCCGTATTTACGACAGTCGCGCTTTACGGCCGTATTTACGACAGTCGCGCTTTACGGCCGTATTTACGGCAGTCGCGCTTTACGGCCGTATTTACGGCAGTCGCGATTTACGGCCGTATTTACGACAGTCGCGCTTTACGGCCGTATTTACGACAGTCGCGATTTACGGCCGTATTTACGACAGTCGCGATTTACGGCCGTATTTACGACAGTCGCGCTTTACGGCCGTATTTACGACAGTCGCGCTTTACGGCCGTATTTACGGCAGTCGCGATTTACGGCCGTATTTACGGCAGTCGCGCTTTACGGCCGTATTTACGGCAGTCGCGCTTTACGGCCGTATTTACGACAGTCGCGCTTTACGGCCGTATTTACGACAGTCGCGCTTTACGGCCGTATTTACGACAGTCGCTATTTACGGCCGTATTTACGACAGTCGCGCTTTACGGCCGTATTTACGACAGTCGCGCTTTACGGCCGTATTTACGGCAGTCGCGCTTTACGGCCGTATTTACGGCAGTCGCGCTTTACGGCCGTATTTACGGCAGTCGCGATTTCCGGCCGTATTTACGACAGTCGCGCTTTACGGCCGTATTTACGACAGTCGCGCTTTACGGCCGTATTTACGGCAGTCGCGATTTACGGCCGTATTTACGACAGTCGCGCTTTACGGCCGTATTTACGACAGTCGCGCTTTACGGCCGTATTTACGGCAGTCGCGCTTTACGGCCGTATTTACGGCAGTCGCGCTTTACGGCCGTATTTACGGCAGTCGCGCTTTACGGCCGTATTTACGGCAGTCGCGCTTTACGGCCGTATTTACGGCAGTCGCGCTTTACGGCCGTATTTACGGCAGTCGCGCTTTACGGCCGTATTTACGGCAGTCGCGCTTTACGGCCGTATTTACGGCAGTCGCGCTTTACGGCCGTATTTACGGCAGTCGCGCTTTACGGCCGTATTTAGGGCAGTCGCGCTTTACGGCCGTATTTACGACAGTCGCGCTTTACGGCCGTATTTACGACAGTCGCGCTTTACGGCCGTATTTACGACAGTCGCGCTTTACGGCCGTATTTACGACAGTCGCGATTTACGGCCGTATTTACGACAGTCGCGCTTTACGGCAGTATTTACGACAGTCGCGCTTTACGGCCGTATTTACGGCAGTCGCGCTTTACGGCCGTATTTACGGCAGTCGCGATTTACGGCCGTATTTACGACAGTCGCGCTTTACGGCACCTTTTACGACAGTCGCGATTTACGGCCGTATTTACGACAGTCGCGCTTTACGGCCGTATTTACGACAGTCGCGCTTTACGGCCGTATTTACGACAGTCGCGCTTTACGGCCGTATTTACGACAGTCGCGCTTTACGGCACCTTTTACGACAGTCGCGCTTTACGGCACCTTTTCGACAGTCGCGATTTACGGTCGTATTTACGACAGTCGCGCTTTACGGCCGTATTTACGACAGTCGCGCTTTACGGCCGTATTTACGGCAGTCGCGCTTTACGGCCGTATTTACGACAGTCGCGCTTTACGGCACCTTTTACGACAGTCGCGCTTTACGGCCGTATTTACGACAGTCGCGCTTTACGGCCGTATTTACGACAGTCGCGCTTTACGGCACCTTTTACGACAGTCGCGCTTTACGGCCGTATTTACGACAGTCGCGCTTTACAGCACCTTTTACGACAGTCGCGCTTTACGGCAGTATTTACGACAGTCGCGCTTTATGGCCGTATTTACGACAGTCGCGCTTTACGGCCGTATTTACGGCAGTCGCGCTTTACGGCCGTATTTACAACAGTCGCGCTTTACGGCCGTATTTACGACAGTCGCGCTTTACGGCACCTTTTACGACAGTCGCGCTTTACGGCCGTATTTACGACAGTCGCGCTTTACGGCACCTTTTACGACAGTCGCGCTTTACGGCCGTATTTACGACAGTCGCGCTTTACGGCCGTATTTACGGCAGTCGCGTTTTACGGCCGTATTTACGGCAGTCGCGCTTTACGGCCGTATTTACGACAGTCGCGCTTTACGGCCGTATTTACGGCAGTCGCGCTTTACGGCCGTATTTACGGCAGTCGCGCTTTACGGCCGTATTTACGACAGTCGCGCTTTACGGCACCTTTTACGACAGTCGCGCTTTACGGCCGTATTTACGACAGTCGCGCTTTACGGCACCTTTTACGACAGTCGCGCTTTACGGCCGTATTTACGACAGTCGCGCTTTACGGCACCTTTTACGACAGTCGCGCTTTACGGCCGTATTTACGACAGTCGCGCTTTACGGCACCTTTTACGACAGTCGCGCTTTACGGCCGTATTTACGACAGTCGCGCTTTACGGCCGTATTTACGACAGTCGCGCTTTACGGCCGTATTTACGGCAGTCGCGCTTTACGGCCGTATTTACGGCAGTCGCGCTTTACGGCCGTATTTACGACAGTCGCGCTTTACGGCCGTATTTACGGCAGTCGCGCTTTACGGCCGTATTTACGACAGTCGCGCTTTTCGGCCGTATTTACGACAGTCGCGCTTTACGGCCGTATTTACGACAGTCGCGCTTTACGGCCGTATTTACGACAGTCGCGCTTTACGGCCGTATTTACGACAGTCGCGCTTTACGGCCGTATTTACGACAGTCGCGCTTTACGGCCGTATTTACGGCAGTCGCGCTTTACGGCCGTATTTACGGCAGTCGCGATTTACGGCCGTATTTACGGCAGTCGCGCTTTACGGCCGTATTTACGGCAGTCGCGCTTTACGGCCGTATTTACGGCAGTCGCGCTTTACGGCCGTATTTACGACAGTCGCGCTTTACGGCCGTATTTACGGCAGTCGCGCTTTACGGCCGTATTTACGACAGTCGCGCTTTACGGCCGTATTTACGACAGTCGCGCTTTACGGCCGTATTTACGACAGTCGCGCTTTACGGCCGTATTTACGACAGTCGCGCTTTACGGCCGTATTTACGGCAGTCGCGATTTACGGCCGTATTTACGGCAGTCGCGCTTTACGGCCGTATTTACGGCAGTCGCGCTTTACGGCCGTATTTACGGCAGTCGCGCTTTACGGCCGTATTTACGACAGTCGCGCTTTACGGCCGTATTTACGGCAGTCGCGCTTTACGGCCGTATTTACGGCAGTCGCGCTTTACGGCCGTATTTACGGCAGTCGCGCTTTACGGCCGTATTTACGGCAGTCGCGCTTTACGGCCGTATTTACGGCAGTCGCGCTTTACGGCCGTATTTACGGCAGTCGCGCTTTACGGCCGTATTTACGACAGTCGCGCTTTACGGCCGTATTTACGGCAGTCGCGCTTTACGGCCGTATTTACGGCAGTCGCGCTTTACGGCCGTATTTACGACAGTCGCGCTTTACGGCCGTATTTACGACAGTCGCGCTTTACGGCCGTATTTACGGCAGTCGCGCTTTACGGCCGTATTTACGGCAGTCGCGCTTTACGGCCGTATTTACGGCAGTCGCGCTTTACGGCCGTATTTACGGCAGTCGCGCTTTACGGCCGTATTTACGTCAGTCGCGCTTTACGGCCGTATTTACGGCAGTCGCGCTTTACGGCCGTATTTACGACAGTCGCGATTTACGGCCGTATTTACGACAGTCGCGCTTTACGGCCGTATTTACGACAGTCGCGCTTTACGGCCGTATTTACGGCAGTCGCGATTTACGGCCGTATTTACGGCAGTCGCGCTTTACGGCCGTATTTACGGCAGTCGCGCTTTACGGCCGTATTTACGACAGTCGCTATTTACGGCCGTATTTACGACAGTCGCGCTTTACGGCCGTATTTACGACAGTCGCGCTTTACGGTCGTATTTACGGCAGTCGCGCTTTACGGCCGTATTTACGGCAGTCGCGCTTTACGGCCTTATTTGCGACAGTCGCGCTTTACGGCCGTATTTACGGCAGTCGCGCTTTACGGCCGTATTTACGACAGTCGCTATTTACGACCGTATTTACGACAGTCCCGCTTTACGGCCGTATTTGCGACAGTCGCGCTTTACGGCCGTATTTACGACAGTCGCGCTTTACGGCCGTATTTACGGCAGTCGCGCTTTACGGCCGTATTTACGGCAGCCGCGCTTTACGGCCGTATTTACGACAGTCGCGCTTTACGGCCGTATTTACGACAGTCGCTATTTACGTCCGTATTTACGACAGTCGCTATTTAGGGCCGTATTTACGGCAGTCGCGATTTACGGCCGTATTTACGGCAGTCGCGCTTTACGGCCGTATTTACGGCAGTCGCGCTTTACGGCCGTATTTACGGCAGTCGCGCTTTACGGCCGTATTTACGACAGTCGCGCTTTACGGCCGTATTTACGGCAGTCGCGCTTTACGGCCGTATTTACGGCAGTCGCGCTTTACGGCCGTATTTACGGCAGTCGCGCTTTACGGCCGTATTTACGACAGTCGCGCTTTACGGCCGTATTTACGGCAGTCGCGCTTTACGGCCGTATTTACGGCAGTCGCGCTTTACGGCCGTATTTACGACAGTCGCGCTTTACGGCCGTATTTACGGCAGTCGCGCTTTACGGCCGTATTTACGGCAGTCGCGCTTTACGGCCGTATTTACGACAGTCGCGCTTTACGGCACCTTTTACGACAGTCGCGCTTTACGGCCGTATTTACGACAGTCGCGCTTTACGGCCGTATTTACGGCAGTCGCGCTTTACGGCCGTATTTACGGCAGTCGCGCTTTACGGCCGTATTTACGGCAGTCGCGCTTTACGGCCGTATTTACGACAGTCGCGCTTTACGGCCGTATTTACGACAGTCGCTATTTACGGCCGTATTTACGACAGTCGCGCTTTACGGCCGTATTTACGACAGTCGCGCTTTACGGCCGTATTTACGGCAGTCGCGCTTTACGGCCGTATTTACGGCAGTCGCGCTTTACGGCCGTATTTACGACAGTCGCGCTTTACGGCCGTATTTACGACAGTCGCGCTTTACGGCCGTATTTACGACAGTCGCTATTTACGGCCGTATTTACGACAGTCGCGCTTTACGGCCGTATTTACGACAGTCGCGCTTTACGGCCGTATTTACGGCAGTCGCGATTTACGGCCGTATTTACGGCAGTCGCGCTTTACGGCCGTATTTACGGCAGTCGCGCTTTACGGCCGTATTTACGGCAGTCGCGCTTTACGGCCGTATTTACGACAGTCGCGATTTACGGCCGTATTTACGACAGTCGCGCTTTACGGCCGTATTTACGGCAGTCGCGCTTTACGGCCGTATTTACGGCAGTCGCGCTTTACGGCCGTATTTACGACAGTCGCGCTTTACGGCCGTATTTACGACAGTCGCTATTTACGGCCGTATTTACGACAGTCGCGCTTTACGGCCGTATTTACGACAGTCGCGCTTTACGGCCGTATTTACGGCAGTCGCGCTTTACGGCCGTATTTACGACAGTCGCGCTTTACGGCCGTATTTACGACAGTCGCGCTTCACGGCCGTATTTACGACAGTCGCGTATTACGTCCGTATTTACGACAGTCGCTATTTACGGCCGTATTTACGACAGTCGCTATTTACGGCCGTATTTACGACAGTCGCGCTTTACGGCCGTATTTACGACAGTCGCGCTTTACGGCCGTATTTACGGCAGTCGCGCTTTACGGCCGTATTTACGGCAGTCGCGCTTTACGGCCGTATTTACGGCAGTCGCGCTTTACGGCCGTATTTACGGCAGTCGCGCTTTACGGCCGTATTTACGGCAGTCGCGCTTTACGGCCGTATTTACGGCAGTCGCGCTTTACGGCCGTATTTACGGCAGTCGCGCTTTACGGCCGTATTTACGGCAGTCGCGCTTTACGGCCGTATTTACGACAGTCGCGCTTTACGGCCGTATTTACGACAGTCGCTATTTACGGCCGTATTTACGACAGTCGCGCTTTACGGCCGTATTTACGACAGTCGCGCTTTACGGCCGTATTTACGGCAGTCGCGCTTTACGGCCGTATTTACGGCAGTCGCGATTTACGGCCGTATTTACGACACTCGCGCTTTACGGCCGTATTTACGACAGTCGCGATTTACGGCCGTATTTACGACAGTCGCGCTTTACGGCCGTATTTACGACAGTCGCGCTTTACGGCCGTATTTACGGCAGTCGCGATTTACGGCCGTATTTACGGCAGTCGCGCTTTACGGCCGTATTTACGGCAGTCGCGCTTTACGGCCGTATTTACGACAGTCGCGCTTTACGGCCGTATTTACGACAGTCGCGCTTTACGGCCGTATTTACGACAGTCGCTATTTACGGCCGTATTTACGACAGTCGCGCTTTACGGCCGTATTTACGACAGTCGCGCTTTACGGCCGTATTTACGGCAGTCGCGCTTTACGGCCGTATTTACGGCAGTCGCGCTTTACGGCCGTATTTACGGCAGTCGCGCTTTACGGCCGTATTTACGACAGTCGCGCTTTACGGCCGTATTTACGACAGTCGCGCTTTACGGCCGTATTTACGACAGTCGCGATTTACGGCCGTATTTACGACAGTCGCGCTTTACGGCCGTATTTACGACAGTCGCGCTTTACGGCCGTATTTACGGCAGTCGCGCTTTACGGCCGTATTTACGGCAGTCGCGATTTACGGCCGTATTTACGACAGTCGCGCTTTACGGCCGTATTTACGACAGTCGCGCTTTACGGCCGTATTTACGACAGTCGCGATTTACGGCCGTATTTACGACAGTCGCGCTTTACGGCCGTATTTACGACAGTCGCGCTTTACGGCCGTATTTACGGCAGTCGCGATTTACGGCCGTATTTACGGCAGTCGCGCTTTACGGCCGTATTTACGGCAGTCGCGCTTTACGGCCGTATTTACGGCAGTCGCGCTTTACGGCCGTATTTACGACAGTCGCGCTTTACGGCCGTATTTACGGCAGTCGCGCTTTACGGCCGTATTTACGACAGTCGCGCTTTACGGCCGTATTTACGACAGTCGCGCTTTACGGCCGTATTTGCGACAGTCGCGCTTTACGGCCGTATTTACGACAGTCGCGCTTTACGGCCGTATTTACGGCAGTCGCGCTTTACGGCCGTATTTACGACAGTCGCGCTTTACGGCCGTATTTACGACAGTCGCGCTTTACGGCCGTATTTACGACAGTCGCTATTTACGGCCGTATTTACGGCAGTCACGCTTTACGGCCGTATTTACGACAGTCGCTATTTACGACCGTATTTACGACAGTCGCGCTTTACGGCCGTATTTACGACAGTCGCGCTTTACGGCCGTATTTACGGCAGTCGCGCTTTACGGCCGTATTTACGGCAGTCGCGCTTTACGGCCGTATTTACGGCAGTCGCGCTTTACGGCCGTATTTGCGACAGTCGCGCTTTACGGCCGTATTTACGGCAGTCGCGCTTTACGGCCGTATTTACGGCAGTCGCGCTTTACGGCCGTATTTACGACAGTCGCGCTTTAGGGCCGTATTTACGGCAGTCGCGCTTTAGGGCCGTATTTACGACAGTCGCGCTTTACGGCCGTATTTACGACAGTCGCGCTTTACGGCCGTATTTACGACAGTCGCTATTTACGGCCGTATTTACGACAGTCGCGCTTTACGGCCGTATTTACGGCAGTCGCGCTTTACGGCCGTATTTACGACAGTCGCGCTTTACGGCCGTATTTACGGCAGTCGCGCTTTACGGCCGTATTTACGACAGTCGCGCTTTACGGCCGTATTTACGACAGTCGCGCTTTACGGCCGTATTTACGACAGTCGCGCTTTACGGCCGTATTTACGACAGTCGCGCTTTACGGCCGTATTTACGGCAGTCGCGATTTACGGCCGTATTTACGGCAGTCGCGCTTTACGGCCGTATTTACGGCAGTCGCGCTTTACGGCCGTATTTACGGCAGTCGCGCTTTACGGCCGTATTTACGACAGTCGCGCTTTACGGCCGTATTTACGGCAGTCGCGCTTTACGGCCGTATTTACGGCAGTCGCGCTTTACGGCCGTATTTACGGCAGTCGCGCTTTACGGCCGTATTTACGACAGTCGCGCTTTACGGCCGTATTTACGGCAGTCGCGCTTTACGGCCGTATTTACGGCAGTCGCGCTTTACGGCCGTATTTACGGCAGTCGCGCTTTACGGCCGTATTTACGGCAGTCGCGCTTTACGGCCGTATTTACGGCAGTTGCGCTTTACGGCCGTATTTACGACAGTCGCTATTTACGGCCGTATTTACGACAGTCGCGCTTTACGGCCGTATTTACGGCAGTCGCGCTTTACGGCCGTATTTACGGCAGTCGCGCTTTACGGCCGTATTTACGACAGTCGCGCTTTACGGCCGTATTTACGACAGTCGCGCTTTACGGCCGTATTTACGACAGTCGCGCTTTACGGCCGTATTTACGGCAGTCGCGATTTACGGCCGTATTTACGGCAGTCGCGCTTTACGGCCGTATTTACGGCAGTCGCGCTTTACGGCCGTATTTACGACAGTCGCGCTTTACGGCCGTATTTACGACAGTCGCTATTTACGGCCGTATTTACGACAGTCGCGCTTTACGGCCGTATTTACGGCAGTCGCGCTTTACGGCCGTATTTACGGCAGTCGCGCTTTACGGCCGTATTTACGGCAGTCGCGCTTTACGGCCGTATTTGCGACAGTCGCGCTTTACGGCCGTATTTACGGCAGTCGCGCTTTACGGCCGTATTTACGACAGTCGCGCTTCACGGCCGTATTTGCGACAGTCGCGCTTTACGGCCGTATTTACGACAGTCGCGCTTCACGGCCGTATTTACGGCAGTCGCGCTTTACGGCGGTATTTACGACAGTCGCGCTTTACGGCCGTATTTACGACAGTCGCGCTTTACGGCCGTATTTACGACAGTCGCTATTTACGGCCGTATTTACGGCAGTCGCGCTTTACGGCCGTATTTACGGCAGTCGCGCTTTACGGCCGTATTTACGACAGTCGCGCTTTACGGCCGTATTTACGACAGTCGCGATTTACGGCCGTATTTACGACAGTCGCTATTTACAGCCGTATTTACGACAGTCGCGCTTTACGGCCGTATTTACGGCAGTCGCGCTTTACGGCCGTATTTACGACAGTCGCGCTTTACGGCCGTATTTACGACAGTCGCGCTTTACGGCCGTATTTACGACAGTCGCGCTTTACGGCCGTATTTACGACAGTCGCGCTTTACGGCCGTATTTACGGCAGTCGCGATTTACGGCCGTATTTACGGCAGTCGCGCTTTACGGCCGTATTTACGGCAGTCGCGCTTTACGGCCATATTTACGGCAGTCGCGCTTTACGGCCGTATTTACGGCAGTCGCGCTTTACGGCCGTATTTACGGCAGTCGCGCTTTACGGCCGTATTTACGACAGTCGCGCTTTACGGCCGTATTTACGACAGTCGCGCTTTACGGCCGTATTTACGACAGTCGCTATTTACGGCCGTATTTACGACAGTCGCGCTTTACGGCCGTATTTACGACAGTCGCGCTTTACGGCCGTATTTACGGCAGTCGCGCTTTACGGCCGTGTTTACGGCAGTCGCGCTTTACGGCCGTATTTACGACAGTCGCGCTTTACGGCCGTATTTACGACAGTCGCGCTTTACGGCCGTATTTACGACAGTCGCTATTTACGGCCGTATTTACGACAGTCGCGCTTTACGGCCGTATTTACGACAGTCGCGCTTTACGGCCGTATTTACGGCAGTCGCGATTTACGGCCGTATTTACGGCAGTCGCGCTTTACGGCCGTATTTACGGCAGTCGCGCTTTACGGCCGTATTTACGGCAGTCGCGCTTTACGGCCGTATTTACGACAGTCGCGATTTACGGCCGTATTTACGGCAGTCGCGATTTACGGCCGTATTTACGACAGTCGCGCTTTACGGCCGTATTTACGACAGTCGCGCTTTACGGCCGTATTTACGGCAGTCGCGCTTTACGGCCGTATTTACGACAGTCGCGCTTCCAGGCCGTATTTACGGCAGTCGCGCTTTACGGCCGTATTTACGGCAGTCGCGCTTTACGGCCGTATTTACGGCAGTCGCGCTTTACGGCCGTATTTACGACAGTCGCGCTTTACGGCCGTATTTACGGCAGTCGCGCTTTACGGCCGTATTTACGGCAGTCGCGCTTTACGGCCGTATTTACGGCAGTCGCGCTTTACGGCCGTATTTACGACAGTCGCGCTTTACGGCCGTATTTACGACAGTCGCGCTTTACGGCCGTATTTACGACAGTCGCTATTTACGGCCGTATTTACGACAGTCGCGCTTTACGGCCGTATTTACGACAGTCGCGCTTTACGGCCGTATTTACGGCAGTCGCGCTTTACGGCCGTATTTACGGCAGTCGCGATTTACGGCCGTATTTACGACAGTCGCGCTTTACGGCCGTATTTACGGCAGTCGCGATTTACGGCCGTATTTACGACAGTCGCGCTTTACGGCCGTATTTACGGCAGTCGCGATTTACGGCCGTATTTACGGCAGTCGCGCTTTACGGCCGTATTTACGGCAGTCGCGCTTTACGGCCGTATTTACGACAGTCGCGCTTTACGGCCGTATTTACGACAGTCGCTATTTACGGCCGTATTTACGGCAGTCGCGCTTTACGGCCGTATTTACGCCAGTCGCGCTTTACGGCCGTATTTACGGCAGTCGCGCTTTACGGCCGTATTTACGGCAGTCGCGCTTTACGGCCGTATTTACGACAGTCGCGCTTTACGGCCGTATTTGCGACAGTCGCGCTTTACGGCCGTATTTACGGCAGTCGCGCTTTACGGCCGTATTTACAACAGTCGCGCTTTACGGCCGTATTTACGACAGTCGCGCTTTACGGCCGTATTTGCGACAGTCGCGCTTTACGGCCGTATTTACGACAGTCGCGCTTTACGGCCGTATTTACGGCAGTCGCGCTTTACGGCCGTATTTACGGCAGTCGCGCTTTACGGCCGTATTTACGGCAGTCGCGCTTTACGGCCGTATTTACGACAGTCGCTATTTACGGCCGTATTTACGGCAGTCACGCTTTACGGCCGTATTTACGGCAGTCGCGCTTTACGGCCGTATTTACGGCAGTCGCGCTTTACGGCCGTATTTACGACAGTCGCGCTTTACGGCCGTATTTACGACAGTCGCGCTTTACGGCCGTATTTACGACAGTCGCGCTTTACGGCCGTATTTACGACAGTCGCTATTTACGGCCGTATTTACGACAGTCGCGCTTTACGGCCGTATTTACGGCAGTCGCGCTTTACGGCCGTATTTACGGCAGTCGCGCTTTACGGCCGTATTTACGACAGTCGCGCTTTACGGCCGTATTTACGGCAGTCGCGATTTACGGCCGTATTTACGGCAGTCGCGCTTTACGGCCGTATTTACGGCAGTCGCGCTTTACGGCCGTATTTACGACAGTCGCGCTTTACGGCCGTATTTACGACAGTCGCTATTTACGGCCGTATTTACGACAGTCGCGCTTTACGGCCGTATTTACGACAGTCGCGCTTTACGGCACCTTTTACGGCAGTCGCGCTTTACGGCCGTATTTACGACAGTCGCGCTTTACGGACGTATTTACGACAGTCGCGCTTTACGGCCGTATTTACGACAGTCGCGCTTTACGGCACCTTTTAAGACAGTCGCGCTTTACGGCCGTATTTACGACAGTCGCGCTTTACGGCACCTTTTACGACAGTCGCGATTTACGGCCGTATTTACGACAGTCGCGCTTTACGGCACCTTTTACGACAGTCGCGATTTACGGCCGTATTTACGACAGTCGCGCTTTATGGCCGTATTTACGACAGTCGCGCTTTACGGCCGTATTTACGGCAGCCGCGCTTTACGGCCGTATTTACGACAGTCGCGCTTTACGGCCGTATTTACGACAGTCACGCTTTACGGCCGTATTTACGACAGTCGCGCTTTACGGCAGTATTTACGACAGTCGCGCTTTACGGCCGTATTTACGGCAGTCGCGCTTTACGGCCGTATTTACGACAGTCGCGCTTTACGGCACCTTTTACGACAGTCGCGCTTTACGGCCGTATTTACGACAGTCGCGCTTTACGGCCGTATTTACGACAGTCGCGCTTTACGGCCGTATTTACGGCAGTCGCGCTTTACGGCCGTATTTACGACAGTCGCGCTTTACGGCACCTTTTACGACAGTCGCGCTTTACGGCCGTATTTACGACAGTCGTGCTTTACGGCCGTATTTACGACAGTCGCGCTTTACGGTCGTATTTACGACAGTCGCGCTTTACGGCAACTTTTACGACAGTCGCGCTTTACGGCCGTATTTACGACAGTCGCGCCTTAGGGCACCTTTTACTACAGTCGCGCTTTACGGCCGTATTTACGACAGTCGCGCTTTACGGCCGTATTTACGACAGTCGCGCTTTACGGCACCTTTTACGACAGTCGCGATTTACGGCCGTATTTACGACAGTCGCGCTTTACGGCCGTATTTACGACAGTCGCGCTTTACGGCCGTATTTACGACAGTCGCGCTTTACGGCCGTATTTACGACAGTCGCGCTTTACGGCACCTTTTACGACAGTCGCGCTTTACGGCCGTATTTACGGCAGTCGCGCTTTACGGCCGTATTTACGACAGTCGCGCTTTACGGCCGTATTTACGACAGTCGCGCTTTACGGCCGTATTTACGACAGTCGCTATTTACGGCCGTATTTACGACAGTCGCGCTTTACGGCCGTATTTACGACAGTCGCGCTTTACGGCCGTATTTACGGCAGTCGCGCTTTACGGCCGTGTTTACGGCAGTCGCGCTTTACGGCCGTATTTACGACAGTCGCGCTTTACGGCCGTATTTACGACAGTCGCGCTTTACGGCCGTATTTACGACAGTCGCTATTTACGGCCGTATTTACGACAGTCGCGCTTTACGGCCGTATTTACGACAGTCGCGCTTTACGGCCGTATTTACGGCAGTCGCGATTTACGGCCGTATTTACGGCAGTCGCGCTTTACGGCCGTATTTACGGCAGTCGCGCTTTACGGCCGTATTTACGGCAGTCGCGCTTTACGGCCGTATTTACGACAGTCGCGCTTTACGGCCGTATTTACGGCAGTCGCGATTTACGGCCGTATTTACGACAGTCGCGCTTTACGGCCGTATTTACGGCAGTCGCGCTTTACGGCCGTATTTACGGCAGTCGCGCTTTACGGCCGTATTTACGGCAGTCGCGCTTTACGGCCGTATTTACGACAGTCGCGCTTCCAGGCCGTATTTACGGCAGTCGCGCTTTACGGCCGTATTTACGGCAGTCGCGCTTTACGGCCGTATTTACGGCAGTCGCGCTTTACGGCCGTATTTACGACAGTCGCGCTTTACGGCCGTATTTACGGCAGTCGCGCTTTACGGCCGTATTTACGGCAGTCGCGCTTTACGGCCGTATTTACGGCAGTCGCGCTTTACGGCCGTATTTACGACAGTCGCGCTTTACGGCCGTATTTACGACAGTCGCGCTTTACGGCCGTATTTACGACAGTCGCTATTTACGGCCGTATTTACGACAGTCGCGCTTTACGGCCGTATTTACGACAGTCGCGCTTTACGGCCGTATTTACGGCAGTCGCGTTTAAGGCCGTATTTACGGCAGTCGCGATTTACGGCCGTATTTACGACAGTCGCGCTTTACGGCCGTATTTACGACAGTCGCGATTTACGGCCGTATTTACGACAGTCGCGCTTTACGGCCGTATTTACGGCAGTCGCGATTTACGGCCGTATTTACGGCAGTCGCGCATTACGGCCGTATTTACGGCAGTCGCGCTTTACGGCCGTATTTACGACAGTCGCGCTTTACGGCCGTATTTACGACAGTCGCTATTTACGGCCGTATTTTCGGCAGTCGCGCTTTACGGCCGTATTTACGCCAGTCGCGCTTTACGGCCGTATTTACGGCAGTCGCGCTTTACGGCCGTATTTACGGCAGTCGCGCTTTACGGCCGTATTTACGACAGTCGCGCTTTACGGCCGTATTTGCGACAGTCGCGCTTTACGGCCGTATTTACGGCAGTCGCGCTTTACGGCCGTATTTACAACAGTCGCGCTTTACGGCCGTATTTACGACAGTCGCGCTTTACGGCCGTATTTGCGACAGTCGCGCTTTACGGCCGTATTTACGACAGTCGCGCTTTACGGCCGTATTTACGGCAGTCGCGCTTTACGGCCGTATTTACGGCAGTCGCGCTTTACGGCCGTATTTACGGCAGTCGCGCTTTACGGCCGTATTTACGACAGTCGCTATTTACGGCCGTATTTACGGCAGTCACGCTTTACGGCCGTATTTACGGCAGTCGCGCTTTACGGCCGTATTTACGGCAGTCGCGCTTTACGGCCGTATTTACGACAGTCGCGCTTTACGGCCGTATTTACGACAGTCGCGCTTTACGGCCGTATTTACGACAGTCGCTATTTACGGCCGTATTTACGACAGTCGCGCTTTACGGCCGTATTTACGGCAGTCGCGCTTTACGGCCGTATTTACGGCAGTCGCGCTTTACGGCCGTATTTACGACAGTCGCGCTTTACGGCCGTATTTACGGCAGTCGCGATTTACGGCCGTATTTACGGCAGTCGCGCTTTACGGCCGTATTTACGGCAGTCGCGCTTTACGGCCGTATTTACGACAGTCGCGCTTTACGGCCGTATTTACGACAGTCGCTATTTACGGCCGTATTTACGACAGTCGCGCTTTACGGCCGTATTTACGGCAGTCGCGCTTTACGGCCGTATTTACGGCAGTCGCGCTTTACGGCCGTATTTACGGCAGTCGCGATTTACGGCCGTATTTACGACAGTCGCGCTTTACGGCCGTATTTGCGACAGTCGCGCTTTACGGCCGTATTTACGACAGTCGCGCTTTACGGCCGTATTTGCGGCAGTCGCGCTTTACGGCCGTATTTACGACAGTCGCGCTTTACGGCCGTATTTACGGCAGTCGCGCTTTACGGCCGTATTTACGGCAGTCGCGCTTTACGGCCGTATTTACGACAGTCGCGATTTACGGCCGTATTTACGACAGTCGCGCTTTACGGCCGTATTTACGACAGTCGCGCTTTACGGCCGTATTTACGACAGTCGCGCTTTACGGCGGTATTTACGGCAGTCGCGCTTTACGGCCGTATTTACGACAGTCGCGCTTTACGGCCGTATTTACGACAGTCGCGATTTACGGCCGTATTTACGACAGTCGCGCTTTACGGCCGTATTTACGACAGTCGCGCTTTACGGCCGTATTTACGGCAGTCGCGATTTACGGCCGTATTTACGGCAGTCGCGCTTTACGGCCGTATTTACGGCAGTCGCGCTTTACGGCCGTATTTACGGCAGTCGCGCTTTACGGCCGTATTTACGGCAGTCGCGCTTTACGGCCGTATTTACGGCAGTCGCGCTTTACGGCCGTATTTACGACAGTCGCGCTTTACGGCCGTATTTACGGCAGTCGCGCTTTACGGCCGTATTTACGGCAGTCGCGCTTTACGGCCGTATTTACGGCAGTCGCGATTTACGGCCGTATTTACGACAGTCGCGCTTTACGGCCGTATTTACGACAGTCGCGCTTTACGGCCGTATTTACGGCAGTCGCGCTTTACGGCCGTATTTACGGCAGTCGCGCTTTACGGCCGTATTTACGGCAGTCGCGCTTTACGGCCGTATTTACGACAGTCGCGCTTTACGGCCGTATTTACGACAGTCGCGCTTTACGGCCGTATTTACGACAGTCGCGCTTTACGGCCGTAGTTACGACAGTCGCGCTTTACGGCCGTATTTACGACAGTCGCGATTTACGGCCGTTTTTACGACAGTCGCGCTTTACGGCCGTATTTACGACTGTCGCGCTTTACGGCCGTATTTACGGCAGTCGCGCTTTACGGCCGTATTTACGGCAGTCGCGCTTTACGGCCGTATTTACGGCAGTCGCGCTTTACGGCCGTATTTACGGCAGTCGCGCTTTACGGCCGTATTTACGACAGTCGCGATTTACGGCCGTATTTACGGCAGTCGCGCTTTACGGCCGTATTTACGGCAGTCGCGCTTTACGGCCGTATTTACGGCAGTCGCGCTTTACGGCCGTATTTACGACAGTCGCGATTTACGGCCGTATTTACGGCAGTCGCGCTTTACGGCCGTATTTACGGCAGTCGCGCTTTACGGCCGTATTTACGACAGTCGCGCTTTACGGCCGTATTTACGACAGTCGCGCTTTACGGCCGTATTTACGGCAGTCGCGCTTTACGGCCGTATTTACGGCAGTCGCGCTTTACGGCCGTATTTACGACAGTCGCGTTTTACGGCCGTATTTACGACAGTCGCGCTTTACGGCCGTATTTACGACAGTCGCGCTTTACGGCCGTATTTACGACAGTCGCGCTTTACGGCCGTATTTACGGCAGTCGCGCTTTACGGCCGTATTTACGGCAGTCGCGCTTTACGGCCGTATTTACGGCAGTCGCGCTTTACGGCCGTATTTACGGCAGTCGCGCTTTACGGCCGTATTTACGACAGTCGCGCTTTACGGCCGTATTTACGGCAGTCGCGCTTTACGGCCGTATTTACGACAGTCGCGCTTTACGGCCGTATTTACGACAGTCGCGCTTTACGGCCGTATTTACGACAGTCGCGCTTTACGGCCGTATTTACGGCAGTCGCGCTTTACGGCCGTATTTACGGCAGTCGCGCTTTACGGCCGTATTTACGACAGTCGCGCTTTACGGCCGTATTTACGGCAGTCGCGCTTTACGGCCGTATTTACGACAGTCGCGCTTTACGGCCGTATTTACGGCAGTCGCGCTTTACGGCCGTATTTACGACAGTCGCGCTTTACGGCCGTATTTACGGCAGTCGCGCTTTACGGCCGTATTTACGACAGTCGCGCTTTACGGCCGTATTTACGACAGTCGCGCTTTACGGCCGTATTTACGGCAGTCGCGCTTTACGGCCGTATTTACGGCAGTCGCGCTTTACGGCCGTATTTACGGCAGTCGCGATTTACGGCCGTATTTACGGCAGTCGCGCTTTACGGCCGTATTTACGACAGTCGCGCTTTACGGCACCTTTTACGGCAGTCGCGCTTTACGGCCGTATTTACGACAGTCGCGATTTACGGCCGTATTTACGGCAGTCGCGCTTTACGGCCGTATTTACGACAGTCGCGCTTTACGGCCGTATTTACGGCAGTCGCGCTTTACGGCCGTATTTACGACAGTCGCGATTTACGGCCGTATTTACGGCAGTCGCGCTTTACGGCCGTATTTACGACAGTCGCGCTTTACGGCCGTATTTACGACAGTCGCGCTTTACGGCCGTATTTACGGCAGTCGCGCTTTACGGCCGTATTTACGGCAGTCGCGCTTTACGGCCGTATTTACGGCAGTCGCGCTTTACGGCCGTATTTACGGCAGTCGCGCTTTACGGCCGTATTTACGGCAGTCGCGCTTTACGGCCGTATTTACGACAGTCGCGCTTTACGGCCGTATTTACGACAGTCGCGATTTACGGCCGTATTTACGGCAGTCGCGCTTTACGGCCGTATTTACGACAGTCGCGCTTTACGGCCGTATTTACGGCAGTCGCGCTTTACGGCCGTATTTACGGCAGTCGCGCTTTACGGCCGTATTTACGACAGTCGGGCTTTACGGCCGTATTTACGGCAGTCGGGCTTTACGGCCGTATTTACGGCAGTCGCACTTTACGGCCGTATTTACGGCAGTCGCGCTTTACGGCCGTATTTACGACAGTCGCGCTTTACGGCCGTATTTACGGCAGTCGCGCTTTACGGACGTATTTACGACAGTCGCGATTTACGGCCGTATTTACGACAGTCGCGCTTTACGGCCGTATTTACGGCAGTCGCGCTTTACGGCCGTATTTACGACAGTCGCGCTTTACGGCCGTATTTACGACAGTCGCGCTTTTCGGCCGTATTTACGACAGTCGCGCTTTACGGCCGTATTTACGACAGTCGCGCTTTACGGCCGTATTTACGACAGTCGCGCTTTACGGCCGTATTTACGACAGTCGCGCTTTACGGCCGTATTTACGGCAGTCGCGCTTTACGGCCGTATTTACGGCAGTCGCGATTTACGGCCGTATTTACGGCAGTCGCGCTTTACGGCCGTATTTACGGCAGTCGCGCTTTACGGCCGTATTTACGGCAGTCGCGCTTTACGGCCGTATTTACGACAGTCGCGCTTTACGGCCGTATTTACGGCAGTCGCGCTTTACGGCCGTATTTACGGCAGTCGCGCTTTACGGCCGTATTTACGACAGTCGCGCTTTACGGCCGTATTTACGACAGTCGCGCTTTACGGCCGTATTTACGACAGTCGCGCTTTACGGCCGTATTTACGGCAGTCGCGCTTTACGGCCGTATTTACGACAGTCGCGCTTTACGGCCGTATTTACGACAGTCGCGCTTTACGGCCGTATTTACGGCAGTCGCGCTTTACGGCACCTTTTACGACAGTCGCGCTTTACGGCCGTATTTACGACAGTCGCGCTTTACGGCCGTATTTACGACAGTCGCGCTTTACGGCACCTTTTACGACAGTCGCGCTTTACGGCCGTATTTACGACAGTCGCGCTTTACGGCACCTTTTACGACAGTCGCGCTTTACGGCCGTATTTACGACAGTCGCGCTTTACGGCCGTATTTACGACAGTCGCGATTTACGGCCGTATTTACGACAGTCGCGCTTTACGGCACCTTTTACGACAGTCGCGATTTACGGCCGTATTTACGACAGTCGCGCTTTACGGCCGTATTTACGACAGTCGCGCTTTACGGCCGTATTTACGACAGCCGCGCTTTACGGCCGTATTTACGACAGTCGCGCTTTACGGCACCTTTTACGACAGCCGCGCTTTACGGCACCTTTTACGACAGTCGCGCTTTACGGCACCTTTTACGGCAGTCGCGCTTTACGGCCGTATTTACGACAGTCGCGCTTTACGGACGTATTTACGACAGTCGCGCTTTACGGCCGTATTTACGACAGTCGCGCTTTACGGCACCTTTTAAGACAGTCGCGCTTTACGGCCGTATTTACGACAGTCGCGCTTTACGGCACCTTTTACGACAGTCGCGATTTACGGCCGTATTTACGACAGTCGCGCTTTACGGCACCTTTTACGACAGTCGCGATTTACGGCCGTATTTACGACAGTCGCGCTTTACGGCCGTATTTACGACAGTCGCGCTTTACGGCCGTATTTACGGCAGCCGCGCTTTACGGCCGTATTTACGACAGTCGCGCTTTACGGCCGTATTTACGACAGTCACGCTTTACGGCCGTATTTACGACAGTCGCGCTTTACGGCAGTATTTACGACAGTCGCGCTTTACGGCCGTATTTACGGCAGTCGCGCTTTACGGCCGTATTTACGACAGTCGCGCTTTACGGCACCTTTTACGACAGTCGCGCTTTACGGCCGTATTTACGACAGTCGCGCTTTACGGCCGTATTTACGACAGTCGCGCTTTACGGCCGTATTTACGGCAGTCGCGCTTTACGGCCGTATTTACGACAGTCGCGCTTTACGGCACCTTTTACGACAGTCGCGCTTTACGGCCGTATTTACGACAGTCGTGCTTTACGGCCGTATTTACGACAGTCGCGCTTTACGGTCGTATTTACGACAGTCGCGCTTTACGGCAACTTTTACGACAGTCGCGCTTTACGGCCGTATTTACGACAGTTGCGCTTTACGGCACCTTTTACGACAGTCGCGCTTTACGGCACCTTTTACGACAGTCGCGCTTTACGGCCGTATTTACGACAGTCGCGCTTTACGGCCGTATTTACGACAGTCGCGCTTTACGGCACCTTTTACGACAGTCGCGCTTTACGGCCGTATTTACGACAGTCGCGCTTTAAGGCACCTTTTACGACAGTCGCGATTTACGGCCGTATTTACGACAGTCGCGCTTTACGGCACCTTTTACGACAGTCGCGCTTCACGGCCGTATTTACGACAGTCGCGCTTTACGGCCGTATTTACGGCAGTCGCGCTTTACGGCCGTATTTACGACCGTCGCGCTTTACGGCCGTATTTACGACAGTCGCGCTTTACGGCACCTTTTACGACAGTCGCGCTTTACGGCAGTATTTACGACAGTCGCGCTTTACGGCCGTATTTACGGCAGTCGCGCTTTACGGCCGTATTTACGACAGTCGCGCTTTACGGCCGTATTTACGACAGTCGCGCTTTACGGCCGTATTTACGACAGTCGCGCTTTACGGCCGTCTTTACGACAGTCACGATTTACGGCCGTATTTACGACAGTCGCGCTTTACGGCCGTATTTACGACAGTCGCGCTTTACGGCACCTTTTACGACAGTCGCGCTTTACGGCCGTATTTACGACAGTCGCGCTTTACGGCACCTTTTACGACAGTCGCGATTTACGGCCGTATTTACGACAGTCGCGCTTTACGGCACCTTTTACGACAGTCGCGATTTACGGCCGTATTTACGACAGTCGCGCTTTACGGCACCTTTTACGACAGTCGCGCTTTACGGCCGTATTTACGACAGTCGCGCTTTACGGCCGTATTTACGACAGTCGCGTTTTACGGCCGTATTTACGGCAGTCGCGCTTTACGGCCGTATTTACGACAGTCGCGCTTAACGGCCGTATTTACGGCAGTCGCGCTTTACGGCCGTATTTACGGCAGTCGCGCTTTACGGCCGTATTTACGACAGTCGCGCTTTACGGCCGTATTTACGGCAGTCGCGCTTTACGGCCGTATTTACGACAGTCGCGCTTTACGGCCGTATTTACGACAGTCGCGCTTTACGGCCGTATTTACGGCAGTCGCGCTTTACGGCACCTTTTACGACAGTCGCGCTTTACGGCCGTATTTACGACAGTCGCGCTTTACGGCACCTTTTACGACAGTCGCGATTTACGGCCGTATTTACGACAGTCGCGCTTTACGGCCGTATTTACGGCAGTCGCGCTTTACGGCCGTATTTACGACAGTCTCGCTTTACGGCCGTATTTACGACAGTCGCGCTTTACGGCCGTATTTACGACAGTCGCGCTTTACGGCCGTATTTACGACAGTCGCGCTTTACGGCCGTATTTACGACAGTCGCGCTTTACGGCACCTTTTACGACAGTCGCGCCTTAGGGCACCTTTTACTACAGTCGCGCTTTACGGCCGTATTTACGACAGTCGCGCTTTACGGCCGTATTTACGACAGTCGCGCTTTACGGCACCTTTTACGACAGTCGCGATTTACGGCCGTATTTACGACAGTCGCGCTTTACGGCCGTATTTACGACAGTCGCGCTTTACGGCCGTATTTACGACAGTCGCGCTTTACGGCCGTATTTACGACAGTCGCGCTTTACGGCACCTTTTACGACAGTCGCGCTTTACGGCACCTTTTCGACAGTCGCGATTTACGGTCGTATTTACGACAGTCGCGCTTTACGGCCGTATTTACGACAGTCGCGCTTTACGGCCGTATTTACGGCAGTCGCGCTTTACGGCCGTATTTACGACAGTCGCGCTTTACGGCACCTTTTACGACAGTCGCGCTTTACGGCCGTATTTACGACAGTCGCGCTTTACGGCCGTATTTACGACAGTCGCGCTTTACGGCACCTTTTACGACAGTCGCGCTTTACGGCCGTATTTACGACAGTCGCGCTTTACGGCACCTTTTACGACAGTCGCGCTTTACGGCAGTATTTACGACAGTCGCGCTTTATGGCCGTATTTACGACAGTCGCGCTTTACGGCCGTATTTACGACAGTCGCGCTTTACGGCCGTATTTACAACAGTCGCGCTTTACGGCCGTATTTACGACAGTCGCGCTTTACGGCACCTTTTACGACAGTCGCGCTTTACGGCCGTATTTACGACAGTCGCGCTTTACGGCACCTTTTACGACAGTCGCGCTTTACGGCCGTATTTACGACAGTCGCGCTTTACGGCCGTATTTACGGCAGTCGCGTTTTACGGCCGTATTTACGGCAGTCGCGCTTTACGGCCGTATTTACGACAGTCGCGCTTTACGGCCGTATTTACGGCAGTCGCGCTTTACGGCCGTATTTACGGCAGTCGCGCTTTACGGCCGTATTTACGACAGTCGCGCTTTACGGCACCTTTTACGACAGTCGCGCTTTACGGCCGTATTTACGACAGTCGCGCTTTACGGCACCTTTTACGACAGTCGCGCTTTACGGCCGTATTTACGACAGTCGCGCTTTACGGCACCTTTTACGACAGTCGCGCTTTACGGCCGTATTTACGACAGTCGCGCTTTACGGCACCTTTTACGACAGTCGCGCTTTACGGCCGTATTTACGACAGTCGCGCTTTACGGCCGTATTTACGACAGTCGCGCTTTACGGCCGTATTTACGGCAGTCGCGCTTTACGGCCGTATTTACGGCAGTCGCGCTTTACGGCCGTATTTACGACAGTCGCGCTTTACGGCCGTATTTACGGCAGTCGCGCTTTACGGCCGTATTTATGACAGTCGCGCTTTACGGCCGTATTTACGACAGTCGCGCTTTACGGCCGTATTTACGGCAGTCGCGCTTTACGGCCGTATTTACGGCAGTCGCGCTTTACGGCCGTATTTACGGCAGTCGCGATTTACGGCCGTATTTACGGCAGTCGCGCTTTACGGCCGTATTTACGACAGTCGCGCTTTACGGCACCTTTTACGGCAGTCGCGCTTTACGGCCGTATTTACGACAGTCGCGATTTACGGCCGTATTTACGGCAGTCGCGCTTTACGGCCGTATTTACGACAGTCGCGCTTTACGGCCGTATTTACGGCAGTCGCGCTTTACGGCCGTATTTACGACAGTCGCGATTTACGGCCGTATTTACGGCAGTCGCGCTTTACGGCCGTATTTACAACAGTCGCGCTTTACGGCCGTATTTACGACAGTCGCGCTTTACGGCCGTATTTACGACAGTCGCGCTTTACGGCCGTATTTACGGCAGTCGCGCTTTACGGCCGTATTTACGGCAGTCGCGCTTTACGGCCGTATTTACGGCAGTCGCGCTTTACGGCCGTATTTACGGCAGTCGCGCTTTACGGCCGTATTTACGGCAGTCGCGCTTTACGGCCGTATTTACGACAGTCGCGCTTTACGGCCGTATTTACGACAGTCGCGATTTACGGCCGTATTTACGGCAGTCGCGCTTTACGGCCGTATTTACGGCAGTCGCGCTTTACGGCCGTATTTACGGCAGTCGCGCTTTACGGCCGTATTTACGACAGTCGGGCTTTACGGCCGTATTTACGGCAGTCGGGCTTTACGGCCGTATTTACGGCAGTCGCACTTTACGGCCGTATTTACGGCAGTCGCGCTTTACGGCCGTATTTACGACAGTCGCGCTTTACGGCCGTATTTACGGCAGTCGCGCTTTACGGCCGTATTTACGACAGTCGCGATTTACGGCCGTATTTACGACAGTCGCGCTTTACGGCCGTATTTACGGCAGTCGCGCTTTACGGCCGTATTTACGACAGTCGCGCTTTTCGGCCGTATTTACGACAGTCGCGCTTTACGGCCGTATTTACGACAGTCGCGCTTTACGGCCGTATTTACGACAGTCGCGCTTTACGGCCGTATTTACGGCAGTCGCGCTTTACGGCCGTATTTACGGCAGTCGCGCTTTACGGCCGTATTTACGGCAGTCGCGATTTACGGCCGTATTTACGGCAGTCGCGCTTTACGGCCGTATTTACGGCAGTCGCGCTTTACGGCCGTATTTACGGCAGTCGCGCTTTACGGCCGTATTTACGACAGTCGCGCTTTACGGCCGTATTTACGGCAGTCGCGCTTTACGGCCGTATTTACGACAGTCGCGCTTTACGGCCGTATTTACGACAGTCGCGCTTTACGGCCGTATTTACGACAGTCGCGCTTTACGGCCGTATTTACGACAGTCGCGCTTTACGGCCGTATTTACGGCAGTCGCGCTTTACGGCCGTATTTACGACAGTCGCGCTTTACGGCCGTATTTACGACAGTCGCGCTTTACGGCCGTATTTACGGCAGTCGCGCTTTACGGCACCTTTTACGACAGTCGCGCTTTACGGCCGTATTTACGACAGTCGCGCTTTACGGCCGTATTTACGACAGTCGCGCTTTACGGCACCTTTTACGACAGTCGCGCTTTACGGCCGTATTTACGACAGTCGCGCTTTACGGCACCTTTTACGACAGTCGCGCTTTACGGCCGTATTTACGACAGTCGCGCTTTACGGCCGTATTTACGACAGTCGCGATTTACGGCCGTATTTACGACAGTCGCGCTTTACGGCACCTTTTACGACAGTCGCGATTTACGGCCGTATTTACGACAGTCGCGCTTTACGGCCGTATTTACGACAGTCGCGCTTTACGGCCGTATTTACGACAGCCGCGCTTTACGGCCGTATTTACGACAGTCGCGCTTTACGGCACCTTTTACGACAGCCGCGCTTTACGGCACCTTTTACGACAGTCGCGCTTTACGGCACCTTTTACGGCAGTCGCGCTTTACGGCCGTATTTACGACAGTCGCGCTTTACGGACGTATTTACGACAGTCGCGCTTTACGGCCGTATTTACGACAGTCGCGCTTTACGGCACCTTTTAAGACAGTCGCGCTTTACGGCCGTATTTACGACAGTCGCGCTTTACGGCACCTTTTACGACAATCGCGATTTACGGCCGTATTTACGACAGTCGCGCTTTACGGCACCTTTTACGACAGTCGCGATTTACGGCCGTATTTACGACAGTCGCGCTTTACGGCCGTATTTACGACAGTCGCGCTTTACGGCCGTATTTACGGCAGCCGCGCTTTACGGCCGTATTTACGACAGTCGCGCTTTACGGCCGTATTTACGACAGTCGCGCTTTACGGCCGTATTTACGACAGTCGCGCTTTACGGCAGTATTTACGACAGTCGCGCTTTACGGCCGTATTTACGGCAGTCGCGCTTTACGGCCGTATTTACGACAGTCGCGCTTTACGGCACCTTTTACGACAGTCGCGCTTTACGGCCGTATTTACGACAGTCGCGCTTTACGGCCGTATTTACGACAGTCGCGCTTTACGGCCGTATTTACGGCAGTCGCGCTTTACGGCCGTATTTACGACAGTCGCGCTTTACGGCACCTTTTACGACAGTCGCGCTTTACGGCCGTATTTACGACAGTCGTGCTTTACGGCCGTATTTACGACAGTCGCGCTTTACGGTCGTATTTACGACAGTCGCGCTTTACGGCAACTTTTACGACAGTCGCGCTTTACGGCCGTATTTACGACAGTTGCGCTTTACGGCACCTTTTACGACAGTCGCGCTTTACGGCACCTTTTACGACAGTCGCGCTTTACGGCCGTATTTACGACAGTCGCGCTTTACGGCACCTTTTACGACAGTCGCGCTTTACGGCCGTATTTACGACAGTCGCGCTTTAAGGCACCTTTTACGACAGTCGCGATTTACGGCCGTATTTACGACAGTCGCGCTTTACGGCACCTTTTACGACAGTCGCGCTTCACGGCCGTATTTACGACAGTCGCGCTTTACGGCCGTATTTACGGCAGTCGCGCTTTACGGCCGTATTTACGACCGTCGCGCTTTACGGCCGTATTTACGACAGTCGCGCTTTACGGCACCTTTTACGACAGTCGCGCTTTACGGCAGTATTTACGACAGTCGCGCTTTACGGCCGTATTTACGGCAGTCGCGCTTTACGGCCGTATTTACGACAGTCGCGCTTTACGGCCGTATTTACGACAGTCGCGCTTTACGGCCGTCTTTACGACAGTCACGATTTACGGCCGTATTTACGACAGTCGCGCTTTACGGCCGTATTTACGACAGTCGCGCTTTACGGCACCTTTTACGACAGTCGCGCTTTACGGCCGTATTTACGACAGTCGCGCTTTACGGCACCTTTTACGACAGTCGCGATTTACGGCCGTATTTACGACAGTCGCGCTTTACGGCACCTTTTACGACAGTCGCGATTTACGGCCGTATTTACGACAGTCGCGCTTTACGGCACCTTTTACGACAGTCGCGCTTTACGGCCGTATTTACGACAGTCGCGCTTTACGGCACCTTTTACGACAGTCGCGTTTTACGGCCGTATTTACGGCAGTCGCGCTTTACGGCCGTATTTACGACAGTCGCGCTTAACGGCCGTATTTACGGCAGTCGCGCTTTACGGCCGTATTTACGGCAGTCGCGCTTTACGGCCGTATTTACGACAGTCGCGCTTTACGGCCGTATTTACGGCAGTCGCGCTTTACGGCCGTATTTACGACAGTCGCGCTTTACGGCCGTATTTACGACAGTCGCGCTTTACGGCCGTATTTACGGCAGTCGCGCTTTACGGCACCTTTTACGACAGTCGCGCTTTACGGCCGTATTTACGACAGTCGCGCTTTACGGCACCTTTTACGACAGTCGCGATTTACGGCCGTATTTACGACAGTCGCGCTTTACGGCCGTATTTACGGCAGTCGCGCTTTACGGCCGTATTTACGACAGTCTCGCTTTACGGCCGTATTTACGACAGTCGCGCTTTACGGCCGTATTTACGACAGTCGCGCTTTACGGCCGTATTTACGACAGTCGCGCTTTACGGCCGTATTTACGGCAGTCGCGCTTTACGGCCGTATTTACGACAGTCGCGCCTTAGGGCACCTTTTACTACAGTCGCGCTTTACGGCCGTATTTACGACAGTCGCGCTTTACGGCCGTATTTACGACAGTCGCGCTTTACGGCACCTTTTACGACAGTCGCGATTTACGGCCGTATTTACGACAGTCGCGCTTTACGGCCGTATTTACGACAGTCGCGCTTTACGGCCGTATTTACGGCAGTCGCGCTTTACGGCCGTATTTACGACAGTCGCGCTTTACGGCACCTTTTACGACAGTCGCGCTTTACGGCACCTTTTCGACAGTCGCGATTTACGGTCGTATTTACGACAGTCGCGCTTTACGGCCGTATTTACGACAGTCGCGCTTTACGGCCGTATTTACGGCAGTCGCGCTTTACGGCCGTATTTACGACAGTCGCGCTTTACGGCACCTTTTACGACAGTCGCGCTTTACGGCCGTATTTACGACAGTCGCGCTTTACGGCCGTATTTACGACAGTCGCGCTTTACGGCACCTTTTACGACAGTCGCGCTTTACGGCCGTATTTACGACAGTCGCGCTTTACGGCACCTTTTACGACAGTCGCGCTTTACGGCAGTATTTACGACAGTCGCGCTTTATGGCCGTATTTACGACAGTCGCGCTTTACGGCCGTATTTACGACAGTCGCGCTTTACGGCCGTATTTACAACAGTCGCGCTTTACGGCCGTATTTACGACAGTCGCGCTTTACGGCACCTTTTACGACAGTCGCGCTTTACGGCCGTATTTACGACAGTCGCGCTTTACGGCACCTTTTACGACAGTCGCGCTTTACGGCCGTATTTACGACAGTCGCGCTTTACGGCCGTATTTACGGCAGTCGCGTTTTACGGCCGTATTTACGGCAGTCGCGCTTTACGGCCGTATTTACGACAGTCGCGCTTTACGGCCGTATTTACGGCAGTCGCGCTTTACGGCCGTATTTACGGCAGTCGCGCTTTACGGCCGTATTTACGACAGTCGCGCTTTACGGCACCTTTTACGACAGTCGCGCTTTACGGCCGTATTTACGACAGTCGCGCTTTACGGCACCTTTTACGACAGTCGCGCTTTACGGCCGTATTTACGACAGTCGCGCTTTACGGCACCTTTTACGACAGTCGCGCTTTACGGCCGTATTTACGACAGTCGCGCTTTACGGCACCTTTTACGACAGTCGCGCTTTACGGCCGTATTTACGACAGTCGCGCTTTACGGCCGTATTTACGACAGTCGCGCTTTACGGCCGTATTTACGGCAGTCGCGCTTTACGGCCGTATTTACGACAGTCGCGCTTTACGGCACCTTTTACGACAGTCGCGCTTTACGGCCGTATTTACGACAGTCGCGCTTTACGGCCGTATTTACGACAGTCGCGCTTTACGGCACCTTTTACGACAGTCGCGCTTTACGACACCTTTTACGACAGTCGCGCTTTACGGCACCTTTTACGACAGTCGCGCTTTACGGCCGTATTTACGACAGTCGCGCTTTACGGCCGTATTTACGACAGTCGCGCTTTGCGGCACCTTTTACGACAGTGCGCGACTGTCGTAAATACGGCCGTAAATCGCGACTGTCGTAAAAGGTGCCGTAAAGCGCGACTGTCGTAAATACGGCCGTAAAGCGCGACTGTCGTAAATACGGCCGTAAAGCGCGACTGTCGTAAATGGTGCCGTAAAGCGCGACTGTCGTAAATACGGCCGTAAAGCGCGACTGTCGTAAATACGGCCGTAAAGCGCGACTGTCGTAAATACTGCCGTAAAGCGCGACTGTCGTAAAAGGTGCCGTAAAGCGCGACTGTCGTAAATACGGCCGTAAAGCGCGACAGCATGGTACCATCGTCTTTAGCGTCTTTTGTGGTCTACATGGAAGTAGAAAGCTTTTCCACTATGTCTGGCAGGGAGAAACTGTGCCAACACAGAAAACAACTCCCACCGTGGTCGAGAGGATACACGGAGGTCTGCCAGGTGTTTTGCAGGGAGAAAAGAAAAGGTGTCCAAAACAGCTTCCAATCGAATGTTCATGTGATTAGAAAACTCAGGAGAGTGCAAAGGTACTGTTTTCTATCAGTTGGCAAGCTGCACACACAATCCCAGTCTTGTACAGATTCCCTCTTCACTTTTCCGAAGCTGCCGCTTTCGCCCGCTCCAGGGGACGAAAAAGAGCCTTCTTCGCGCAAAGACGATTGTGCCGCTCACAGTGCTCTCCTTAGCGCGGCTTCTCCGAAAGACGCCCGGGAGCAGCACTTAGCTCCGGACAGCATGGTACCATCGTCTTTATCTTCTTTTGGGGTCCACATCGTAGCATAATACTTTTCCACTATGTCTGGCAGGGAGAAACTCTGCCAGCACCGAAAACAACTCCCACTGTGGTCGAGGGGATGCACGGAGGTCTGCCAGGTGTTTTGCATGGAGAAAAGAAAAGGTGTCCAAAACAGCTTCCAATCGAATGTTCATGTGATTGGAAACAACAGGAGAGTGCAAAAGTACTGTTTTCTATCATTTGGCAAGCTGCGCACACAATCCCAGTCTTGTACAGCTTCCTTCTTCACCTTTCCGAAGCTGCCGCTTTCGCCCGCTCCAGGAGACGAAAAAGAGCCTTCTTCGCGCAAAGACGATTGTGCCGCTCACAGTGCTCTCCTTAGCGCGGCTTCTCCGAAAGACGCCCGGGAGCAGCACTTTGCTCCGGACAGCATGGTACCATCGTCTTTAGCGTCTTTTGTGGTCTACATGGAAGTAGAAAGCTTTTCCACTATGTCTGGCAGGGAGAAACTGTGCCAGCACAGAAAACAACTCCCACCGTGGTCGAGAGGATACACGGAGGTCTGCCTGGTGTTTTGCAGGGAGAAAAGAAAAGGTGTCCAAAACAGCTTCCAATCCAATGTTCATGTGATTGGAAAAGTCAGGAGAGTGCAAAGGTACTTTTTTCTATCAGTTGGCAAGATGCGCACACAATCCCAGTGATGTACAGCTTCCTTCTTCACCGTTCCGAAGCTGCCGCTTTCGCCCGCTCCAGGAGACGAAAAAGAGCCTTCTTCTAGCAAAGACGATTGTGCCGCTCACAGTGCTCTCCTTAGCGCGGCTTCTCCGAAAGACGCCCGGGAGCAGCACTTACCTCCGGACAGCATGGTACCATCGTCTTTAGCTTCTTTTGTGGTCTACATGGAAGTAGAAAGCTTTTCCACTATGTCTGGCAGGGAGAAACTGTGCCAGCACAGAAAACATCTCCCACCGTGGTCGAGAGGATACACGGAGGTCTGCCAGGTGTTTTGCAGGGAGAAAAGAAAAGGTGTCCAAAACAGCTTCCAATCCAATGTTCATGTGATTGGAAAACTCAGGAGAGTGCAAAGGTACCGTTTTCTATCAGTTGGCAAGCTGCACACACAATCCCAGTCTTGTACAGATTCCCTCTTCACCTTTCCGAAGCTGCCGCTTTCGCCCGCTCCAGGGGACGAAAAAGAGCCTTCTTCGCGCAAAGACGATTGTGCCGCTCACAGTGCTCTCCTTAGCGCGGCTTCTCCGAAAGACGCCCGGGAGCAGCACTTTGCTCCGGACAGCATGGTACCATCGTCTTTAGCTTCTTTTGGGGTCCACATCGTAGCATAATACTTTTCCACTATGTCTGGCAGGGAGAAACCCTGCCAGCACAGAAAACAACTCCCACAGTGGTCGAGGGGATGCACGGAGGTCTGCCAGGTGTTTTGCAGGGAGAAAAGAAAAGGTGTCCAAAACAGCTTCCAATCGAATGTTCATGTGATTGGAAACAATAGGAGAGTGCAAAAGTACTGTTTTCTATCATTTGGCAAGCTGCGCACACAATCCCAGTGTTGTACAGCTTCCTTCTTCACCTTTCCGAAGCTGCCGCTTTCGCCCGCTCCAGGAGACGAAAAAGAGCCTTCTTCGCGCAAAGACGATTATGCCGCTCACAGTGCTCTCCTTAGCGCGGCTTCTCCGAAAGACGCCCGGGAGCAGCACTTTGCTCCGGACAGCATGGTACCATCGTCTTTAGCGTCTTTTGTGGTCTACATGGAAGTAGAAAGCTTTTCCACTATGTCTGGCAGGGAGAAACTGTGCCAGCACAGAAAACAACTCCCACCGTGGTCGAGAGGATACACGGATGTCTGCCTGGTGTTTTGCAGGGAGAAAAGAAAAGGTGTCCAAAACAGCTTCCAATCGAATTTTCATGTGATTGGAAAAAACAGGAGAGTGCAAAAGTACTGTTTTCTATCATTTGGCAAGCTGCGCACACGATCCCAGTCTTGTACAGCTTCCTTCTTCACCTTTCCGAAACTGCCGCTTTCGTCCGCTCCAGGAGACGAAAAAGAGCCTTCTTCGCGCAAAGACGATTGTGCCGCTCACAGTGCTCTCCTTAGCGCGGCTTCTCCGAAAGACGCCCGGGAGCAGCACTTAGCTCCGGACAGCATGGTACCATCGTCTTTAGCTTCTTTTGGGGTCCACATCGTAGCATAATACTTTTCCACTATGTCTGGCAGGGAGAAACTCTGCCAGCACAGAAAACAACTCCCACTGTGGTCGAGGGGATGCACGGAGGTCTGCCAGGTGTTTTGCAGGGAGAAAAGAAAAGGTGTCCAAAACAGCTTCCAATCCAATGTTCATGTGATTGGAAACAACAGGAGAGTGCAAAAGTACTGTTTTCTATCATTTGGCAAGCTGCGCACACAATCCCAGTCTTGTACAGCTTCCTTCTTCACCTTTCCGAAGCTGCCGCTTTCGCCCGCTCCAGGAGACGAAAAAGAGCCTTCTTCGCGCAAAGACGATTGTGCCGCTCACAGTGCTCTCCTTAGCGCGGCTTCTCCGAATGACGCCCGGGAGCAGCACTTTGCTCCGGACAGCATGGTACCATCGTCTTTAGCGTCTTTTGTGGTCTACATGGAAGTAGAAAGCTTTTCCACTATGTCTGGCAGGGAGAAACTGTGCCAGCACAGAAAACAACTCCCACCGTGGTCGAGAGGATACACGGAGGTCTGCCTGGTGTTTTGCAGGGAGAAAAGAAAAGGTGTCCAAAACAGCTTCCAATCCAATGTTCATGTGATTGGAAAAGTCAGGAGAGTGCAAAGGTACTGTTTTCTATCAGTTGGCAAGGTGCGCACACAATCCCAGTGTTGTACAGCTTCCTTCTTCACCTTTCCGAAGCTGCCGCTTTCGCCCGCTCCAGGAGACGAAAAAGAGCCTTCTTCGCGCAAAGACGATTGTGCCGCTCACAGTGCTCTCCTTAGCGCGGCTTCTCCGAAAGACGCCCGGGAGCAGCACTTACCACCGGACAGCATGGTACCATCGTCTTTAGCTTCTTTTGTGGTCTACATGGAAGTAGAAAGCTTTTCCACTATGTCTGGCAGGGAGAAACTGTGCCAGCACAGAAAACAACTCCCACCGTGGTCGAGAGGATACACGGAGGTCTGCCAGGTGTTTTGCAGGGAGAAAAGAAAAGGTGTCCAAAACAGCTTCCAATCCAATGTTCATGTGATTGGAAAACTCAGGAGAGTGCAAAGGTACCGTTTTCTATCAGTTGGCAAGCTGCACACACAATCCCAGTCTTGTACAGATTCCCTCTTCACCTTTCCGAAGCTGCCGCTTTCGCCCGCTCCAGGGGACGAAAAAGAGCCTTCTTCGCGCAAAGACGATTGTGCCGCTCACAGTGCTCTCCTTAGCGCGGCTTCTCCGAAAGACGCCCAGGAGCAGCACTTTGCTCCGGACAGCATGGTACCATCGTCTTTATCTTCTTTTGGGGTCCACATCGTAGCATAATACTTTTCCACTATGTCTGGCAGGGAGAAACTCTGCCAGCACCGAAAACAACTCCCACTGTGGTCGAGGGGATGCACGGAGGTCTGCCAGGTGTTTTGCAGGGAGAAAAGCAAAGGTGTCCAAAACAGCTTCCAATCGAATGTTCATGTGATTGGAAACAACAGGAGAGGGCAAAAGTATTGTTTTCTATCATTTGGCAAGCTGCGCACACAATCCCAGTGTTGTACAGCTTCCTTCTTCACCTTTCCGAAGCTGCCGCTTTCGCCCGCTCCAGGAGACGAAAAAGAGCCTTCTTCGCGCAAAGACGATTGTGCCGCTCACAGTGCTCTCCTTAGCGCGGCTTCTGCCGAAAGACGCCCGGCAGCGGCTCTTACCTCCGGAGAGCATCCTACCTTCCTCTTTAGCTCCTCTTCTCATCTACACCTCGGCAACAAGCTTTTCCACTATGTCTGGCTAGGAAAAACTGTGCCAGCACAGAAAACATCTCCCATCGTGTTCTAGAAGTTGCACGGATGTCTGCCAAGTGTTCGGCAGGAAGAAAAGAAAAGTTGTCCAAAACAGCTTCCAATCGAATGTTCCTGTGATTGGAAAAGTCAGGAGAGTGCAAAGGTACTGTTTTCTATCAGTTGGCAAGGTGCGCACACAATCCCAGTGTTGTACAGCTTGCTTCTTCACCTTCCCGAAGCTGCCGCTCTCGCCGGCTGCCGGAGCCCAAGAAGCGGCTTCTTCGCGCAAAGACGATTGTGCTGCTCACAGCGCTCTCCTTAGCGCGGCTTCTGCCGAAAGACGCCCGGCAGCGGCTCTTACCTCCGGAGAGCATCCTACCTTCCTCTTTAGCTCCTCTTCTCATCTACACCTCGGCAACAAGCTTTCCCACTATGTCTGGCTAGGAAAAACTGTGCCAGCACAGAAAACATCTCCCATCGTGTTCTAGAAGTTGCACGGATGTCTGCCAAGTGTTTGGCAGGAAGAAAAGAAAAGTTGTCCAAAACAGCTTCCAATCGAATGTTCCTGTGATTGGAAAAGTCAGGAGAGTGCAAAGGTACTGTTTTCTATCAGTTGGCAAGGTGCGCACACAATCCCAGTGTTGTACAGCTTGCTTCTTCACCTTCCCGAAGCTGCCGCTCTCGCCGGCTGCCGGAGCCCAAGAAGCGGCTTCTTCGCGCAAAGACGATTGTGCCGCTCACAGCGCTCTCCTTAGCGCGGCTTCTGCCGAAAGACGCCCGGCAGCGGCTCTTACCTCCGGAGAGCATCCTACCTTCCTCTTTAGCTCCTCTTCTCATCTACACCTCGGCAACAAGCTTTTCCACTATGTCTGGCTAGGAAAAACTGTGCCAGCACAGAAAACATCTCCCATCGTGTTCTAGAAGTTGCACGGATGTCTGCCAAGTGTTTGGCAGGAAGAAAAGAAAAGTTGTCCAAAACAGCTTCCAATCGAATGTTCCTGTGATTGGAAAAGTCAGGAGAGTGCAAAGGTACTGTTTTCTATCAGTTGGCAAGGTGGGCACACCATCCCAGTGTTGTACAGCTTGCTTCTTCACCTTCCCGAAGCTGCCGCTCTCGCCGGCTGCCGGAGCCCAAGAAGCGGCTTCTTCGCGCAAAGACGATTGTGCCGCTCACAGTGCTCTCCTTAGCGCGGCTTCTGCCGAAAGACGCCCGGCAGCGGCTCTTACCTCCGGAGAGCATCCTACCTTCCTCTTTAGCTCCTCTTCTCATCTACACCTCGGCAACAAGCTTTTCCACTATGTCTGGCTAGGAAAAACTGTGCCAGCACAGAAAACATCTCCCATCGTGTTCTAGAAGTTGCACGGATGTCTGCCAAGTGTTTGGCAGGAAGAAAAGAAAAGTTGTCCAAAACAGCTTCCAATCGAATGTTCCTGTGATTGGAAAAGTCAGGAGAGTGCAAAGGTACTGTTTTCTATCAGTTGGCAAGGTGGGCACACCATCCCAGTGTTGTACAGCTTGCTTCTTCACCTTCCCGAAGCTGCCGCTCTCGCCGGCTGCCGGAGCCCAAGAAGCGGCTTCTTCGCGCAAAGACGATTGTGCCGCTCACAGCGCTCTCCTTAGCGCGGCTTCTGCCGAAAGACGCCCGGCAGCGGCTCTTACCTCCGGAGAGCATCCTACCTTCCTCTTTAGCTCCTCTTCTCATCTACACCTCGGCAACAAGCTTTTCCACTATGTCTGGCTAGGAAAAACTGTGCCAGCACAGAAAACATCTCCCATCGTGTTCTAGAAGTTGCACGGATGTCTGCCAAGTGTTTGGCAGGAAGAAAAGAAAAGTTGTCCAAAACGGCTTCCAATCGAATGTTCCTGTGATTGGAAAAGTCAGGAGAGTGCAAAGGTACTGTTTTCTATCAGTTGGCAAGGTGCGCACACAATCCCAGTGTTGTACAGCTTGCTTCTTCACCTTCCCGAAGCTGCCGCTCTCGCCGGCTGCCGGAGCCCAAGAAGCGGCTTCTTCGCGCAAAGACGATTGTGCCGCTCACAGTGCTCTCCTTAGCGCGGCTTCTGCCGAAAGACGCCCGGCAGAGGCTCTTACCTCCGGAGAGCATCCTACCTTCCTCTTTAGCTCCTCTTCTCATCTACACCTCGGCAAAAAGCTTTTCCACTATGTCTGGCTAGGAAAAACTGTGCCAGCACAGAAAACATCTCCCATCGTGTTCTAGAAGTTGCACGGATGTCTGCCAAGTGTTTGGCAGGAAGAAAAGAAAAGTTGTCCAAAACAGCTTCCAATCGAGTGTTCCTGTGATTGGAAAAGTCAGGAGAGTGCAAAGGTACTGTTTTCTATCAGTTGGCAAGGTGCGCACACAATCCCAGTGTTGTACAGCTTGCTTCTTCACCTTCCCGAAGCTGCCGCTCTCGCCGGCTGCCGGAGCCCAAGAAGCGGCTTCTTCGCGCAAAGACGATTGTGCCGCTCACAGTGCTCTCCCTAGCGCGGCTTCTGCCGAAAGACGCCCGGCAGCGGCTCTTACCTCCGGAGAGCATCCTACCTTCCTCTTTAGCTCCTCTTCTCATCTACACCTCGGCAACAAGCTTTTCCACTATGTCTGGCTAGGAAAAACTGTGCCAGCACAGAAAACATCTCCCCTCGTGTTCTAGAAGTTGCACGGATGTCTGCCAAGTGTTTGGCAGGAAGAAAAGAAAAGTTGTCCAAAACAGCTTCCAATCGAGTGTTCCTGTGATTGGAAAAGTCAGGAGAGTGCAAAGGTACTGTTTTCTATCAGTTGGCAAGGTGCGCACACAATCCCAGTGTTGTACAGCTTGCTTCTTCACCTTCCCGAAGCTGCCGCTCTCGCCGGCTGCCGGAGCCCAAGAAGCGGCTTCTTCGCGCAAAGACGATTGTGCCGCTCACAGTGCTCTCCTTAGCGCGGCTTCTGCCGAAAGACGCCCGGCAGCGGCTCTTACCTCCGGAGAGCATCCTACCTTCCTCTTTAGCTCCTCTTCTCATCTACACCTCGGCAACAAGCTTTTCCACTATGTCTGGCTAGGAAAAACTGTGCCAGCACAGAAAACATCTCCCATCGTGTTCTAGAAGTTGCACGGATGTCTGCCAAGTGTTTGGCAGGAAGAAAAGAAAAGAAAAGTTGTCCAAAACAGCTTCCAATCGAATGTTCCTGTGATTGGAAAAGTCAGGAGAGTGCAAAGGTACTGTTTTCTATCAGTTGGAAAGGTGCGCACACAATCCCAGTGTTGTACAGCTTGCTTCTTCACCTTCCCGAAGCTGCCGCTCTCGCCGGCTGCCGGAGCCCAAGAAGCGGCTTCTTCGCGCAAAGACGATTGTGCCGCTCACAGTGCTCTCCCTAGCGCGGCTTCTGCCGAAAGACGCCCGGCAGCGGCTCTTACCTCCGGAGAGCATCCTACCTTCCTCTTTAGCTCCTCTTCTCATCTACACCTCGGCAACAAGCTTTTCCACTATGTCTGGCTAGGAAAAACTGTGCCAGCACAGAAAACATCTCCCATCGTGTTCTAGAAGTTGCACGGATGTCTGCCAAGTGTTTGGCAGGAAGAAAAGAAAAGTTGTCCAAAACAGCTTCCAATCGAGTGTTCCTGTGATTGGAAAAGTCAGGAGAGTGCAAAGGTACTGTTTTCTATCAGTTGGCAAGGTGCGCACACAATCCCAGTGTTGTACAGCTTGCTTCTTCACCTTCCCGAAGCTGCCGCTCTCGCCGGCTGCCGGAGCCCAAGAAGCGGCTTCTTCGCGCAAAGACGATTGTGCCGCTCACAGTGCTCTCCTTAGCGCGGCTTCTGCCGAAAGACGCCCGGCAGCGGCTCTTACCTCCGGAGAGCATCCTACCTTCCTCTTTAGCTCCTCTTCTCATCTACACCTCGGCAACAAGCTTTTCCACTATGTCTGGCTAGGAAAAACTGTGCCAGCACAGAAAACATCTCCCATCGTGTTCTAGAAGTTGCACGGATGTCTGCCAAGTGTTTGGCAGGAAGAAAAGAAAAGTTGTCCAAAACAGCTTCCAATCGAATGTTCCTGTGATTGGAAAAGTCAGGAGAGTGCAAAGGTACTGTTTTCTATCAGTTGGCAAGGTGCGCACACAATCCCAGTGTTGTACAGCTTGCTTCTTCACCTTCCCGAAGCTGCCGCTCTCGCCGGCTGCCGGAGCCCAAGAAGCGGCTTCTTCGCGCAAAGACGATTGTGCCGCTCACAGTGCTCTCCTTAGCGCGGCTTCTGCCGAAAGACGCCCGGCAGCGGCTCTTACCTCCGGAGAGCATCCTACCTTCCTCTTTAGCTCCTCTTCTCATCTACACCTCGGCAACAAGCTTTTCCACTATGTCTGGCTAGGAAAAACTGTGCCAGCACAGAAAACATCTCCCATCGTGTTCTAGAAGTTGCACGGATGTCTGCCAAGTGTTCGGCAGGAAGAAAAGAAAAGTTGTCCAAAACAGCTTCCAATCGAATGTTCCTGTGATTGGAAAAGTCAGGAGAGTGCAAAGGTACTGTTTTCTATCAGTTGGCAAGGTGCGCACACAATCCCAGTGTTGTACAGCTTGCTTCTTCACCTTCCCGAAGCTGCCGCTCTCGCCGGCTGCCGGAGCCCAAGAAGCGGCTTCTTCGCGCAAAGACGATTGTGCCGCTCACAGTGCTCTCCTTAGCGCGGCTTCTGCCGAAAGACGCCCGGCAGCGGCTCTTACCTCCGGAGAGCATCCTACCTTCCTCTTTAGCTCCTCTTCTCATCTACACCTCGGCAACAAGCTTTTCCACTATGTCTGGCTAGGAAAAACTGTGCCAGCACAGAAAACATCTCCCATCGTGTTCTAGAAGTTGCACGGATGTCTGCCAAGTGTTTGGCAGGAAGAAAAGAAAAGTTGTCCAAAACAGCTTCCAATCGAATGTTCCTGTGATTGGAAAAGTCAGGAGAGTGCAAAGGTACTGTTTTCTATCAGTTGGCAAGGTGCGCACACAATCCCAGTGTTGTACAGCTTGCTTCTTCACCTTCCCGAAGCTGCCGCTCTCGCCGGCTGCCGGAGCCCAAGAAGCGGCTTCTTCGCGCAAAGACGATTGTGCCGCTCACAGTGCTCTCCCTAGCGCGGCTTCTGCCGAAAGACGCCCGGCAGCGGCTCTTACCTCCGGAGAGCATCCTATCTTCCTCTTTAGCTCCTCTTCTCATCTACACCTCGGCAACAAGCTTTTCCACTATGTCTGGCTAGGAAAAACTGTGCCAGCACAGAAAACATCTCCCATCGTGTTCTAGAAGTTGCACGGATGTCTGCCAAGTGTTTGGCAGGAAGAAAAGAAAAGTTGTCCAAAACAGCTTCCAATCGAATGTTCCTGTGATTGGAAAAGTCAGGAGAGTGCAAAGGTACTGTTTTCTATCAGTTGGCAAGGTGCGCACACAATCCCAGTGTTGTACAGCTTGCTTCTTCACCTTCCCGAAGCTGCCGCTCTCGCCGGCTGCCGGAGCCCAAGAAGCGGCTTCTTCGCGCAAAGACGATTGTGCCGCTCACAGTGCTCTCCTTAGCGCGGCTTCTGCCGAAAGACGCCCGGCAGCGGCTCTTACCTCCGGAGAGCATCCTACCTTCCTCTTTAGCTCCTCTTCTCATCTACACCTCGGCAACAAGCTTTTCCACTATGTCTGGCTAGGAAAAACTGTGCCAGCACAGAAAACATCTCCCATCGTGTTCTAGAAGTTGCACGGATGTCTGCCAAGTGTTTGGCAGGAAGAAAAGAAAAGAAAAGTTGTCCAAAACAGCTTCCAATCGAATGTTCCTGTGATTGGAAAAGTCAGGAGAGTGCAAAGGTACTGTTTTCTATCAGTTGGCAAGGTGCGCACACAATCCCAGTGTTGTACAGCTTGCTTCTTCACCTTCCCGAAGCTGCCGCTCTCGCCGGCTGCCGGAGCCCAAGAAGCGGCTTCTTCGCGCAAAGACGATTGCGCCGCTCACAGTGCTCTCCTTAGCGCGGCTTCTGCCGAAAGACGCCCGGCAGCGGCTCTTACCTCCGGAGAGCATCCTACCTTCCTCTTTAGCTCCTCTTCTCATCTACACCTCGGCAACAAGCTTTTCCACTATGTCTGGCTAGGAAAAACTGTGCCAGCACAGAAAACATCTCCCATCGTGTTCTAGAAGTTGCACGGATGTCTGCCAAGTGTTTGGCAGGAAGAAAAGTTGTCCAAAACAGCTTCCAATCGAATGTTCCTGTGATTGGAAAAGTCAGGAGAGTGCAAAGGTACTGTTTTCTATCAGTTGGCAAGGTGCGCACACAATCCCAGTGTTGTACAGCTTGCTTCTTCACCTTCCCGAAGCTGCCGCTCTCGCCGGCTGCCGGAGCCCAAGAAGCGGCTTCTTCGCGCAAAGACGATTGTGCCGCTCACAGTGCTCTCCTTAGCGCGGCTTCTGCCGAAAGACGCCCGGCAGCGGCTCTTACCTCCGGAGAGCATCCTACCTTCCTCTTTAGCTCCTCTTCTCATCTACACCTCGGCAACAAGCTTTTCCACTATGTCTGGCTAGGAAAAACTGTGCCAGCACAGAAAACATCTCCCATCGTGTTCTAGAAGTTGCACGGATGTCTGCCAAGTGTTTGGCAGGAAGAAAAGAAAAGTTGTCCAAAACAGCTTCCAATCGAATGTTCCTGTGATTGGAAAAGTCAGGAGAGTGCAAAGGTACTGTTTTCTATCAGTTGGCAAGGTGCGCACACAATCCCAGTGTTGTACAGCTTGCTTCTTCACCTTCCCGAAGCTGCCGCTCTCGCCGGCTGCCGGAGCCCAAGAAGCGGCTTCTTCGCGCAAAGACAATTGCGCCGCTCACAGTGCTCTCCTTAGCGTGGCTTCTGCCGAAAGACGCTCGGCAGCGGCTCTTTCCTCCGGAGAGCATCCTATCTTCGTCTTTCGCGTCTTTTGTAGTCTACATCTTAGCAAAAAGCTTTTCCACTATGTCTGGCTAGGAAAAACTGTGCCAGCACAGAAAACATCTCCCATCGTGTTCTAGAAGTTGCACGGATTCTGCCAAGTGTTTGGCAGGAAGAAAAGAAAAGTTGTCCAAAACAGCTTCCAATCGAATGTTCCTGTGATTGGAAAAGTCAGGAGAGTGCAAAGGTACTGTTTTCTATCAGTTGGCAAGGTGCGCACACAATCCCAGTGTTGTACAGCTTGCTTCTTCACCTTTCCGAAGCTGCCGCTCTCGCCGGCTGCCGGAGCCCAAGAAGCGGCTTCTTCGCGCAAAGACGATTGTGCCGCTCACAGTGCTCTCCTTAGCGCGGCTTCTGCCGAAAGACGCCCGGCAGCGGCTCTTACCTCCGGAGAGCATCCTACCTTCCTCTTTAGCTCCTCTTCTCATCTACACCTCGGCAACAAGCTTTTCCACTATGTCTGGCTAGGAAAAACTGTGCCAGCACAGAAAACATCTCCCATCGTGTTCTAGAAGTTGCACGGATGTCTGCCAAGTGTTTGGCAGGAAGAAAAGAAAAGTTGTCCAAAACAGCTTCCAATCGAATGTTCCTGTGATTGGAAAAGTCAGGAGAGTGCAAAGGTACTGTTTTCTATCAGTTGGCAAGGTGCGCACACAATCCCAGTGTTGTACAGCTTGCTTCTTCACCTTCCCGAAGCTGCCGCTCTCGCCGGCTGCCGGAGCCCAAGAAGCGGCTTCTTCGCGCAAAGACGATTGTGCCGCTCACAGCGCTCTCCTTAGCGCGGCTTCTGCCGAAAGACGCCCGGCAGCGGCTCTTACCTCCGGAGAGCATCCCTACCTTCCTCTTTAGCTCCTCTTCTCATCTACACCTCGGCAACAAGCTTTTCCACTATGTCTGGCTAGGAAAAAACTGTGCCAGCACAGAAAACATCTCCCCTCGTGTTCTAGAAGTTGCACGGATGTCTGCCAAGTGTTTGGCAGGAAGAAAAGAAAAGTTGTCCAAAACAGCTTCCAATCGAATGTTCCTGTGATTGGAAAAGTCAGGAGAGTGCAAAGGTACTGTTTTCTATCAGTTGGCAAGGTGCGCACACAATCCCAGTGTTGTACAGCTTGCTTCTTCACCTTCCCGAAGCTGCCGCTCTCGCCGGCTGCCGGAGCCCAAGAAGCGGCTTCTTCGCGCAAAGACGATTGTGCCGCTCACAGTGCTCTCCCTAGCGCGGCTTCTGCCGAAAGACGCCCGGCAGCGGCTCTTACCTCCGGAGAGCATCCTACCTTCCTCTTTAGCTCCTCTTCTCATCTACACCTCGGCAACAAGCTTTTCCACTATGTCTGGCTAGGAAAAACTGTGCCAGCACAGAAAACATCTCCCATCGTGTTCTAGAAGTTGCACGGATGTCTGCCAAGTGTTTGGCAGGAAGAAAAGAAAAGTTGTCCAAAACAGCTTCCAATCGAATGTTCCTGTGATTGGAAAAGTCAGGAGAGTGCAAAGGTACTGTTTTCTATCAGTTGGCAAGGGTGCGCACACAATCCCAGTGTTGTACAGCTTGCTTCTTCACCTTCCCGAAGCTGCCGCTCTCGCCGGCTGCCGGAGCCCAAGAAGCGGCTTCTTCGCGCAAAGACGATTGTGCCGCTCACAGCGCTCTCCTTAGCGCGGCTTCTGCCGAAAGACGCCCCGGCAGCGGCTCTTACCTCCGGAGAGCATCCTACCTTCCTCTTTAGCTCCTCTTCTCATCTACACCTCGGCAACAAGCTTTTCCACTATGTCTGGCTAGGAAAAACTGTGCCAGCACAGAAAACATCTCCCCTCGTGTTCTAGAAGTTGCACGGATGTCTGCCAAGTGTTTGGCAGGAAGAAAAGAAAAGTTGTCCAAAACAGCTTCCAATCGAATGTTCCTGTGATTGGAAAAGTCAGGAGAGTGCAAAGGTACTGTTTTCTATCAGTTGGCAAGGTGCGCACACAATCCCAGTGTTGTACAGCTTGCTTCTTCACCTTCCCGAAGCTGCCGCTCTCGCCGGCTGCCGGAGCCCAAGAAGCGGCTTCTTCGCGCAAAGACGATTGTGCCGCTCACAGTGCTCTCCCTAGCGCGGCTTCTGCCGAAAGACGCCCGGCAGCGGCTCTTACCTCCGGAGAGCATCCTACCTTCCTCTTTAGCTCCTCTTCTCATCTACACCTCGGCAACAAGCTTTTCCACTATGTCTGGCTAGGAAAAACTGTGCCAGCACAGAAAACATCTCCCCTCGTGTTCTAGAAGTTGCACGGATGTCTGCCAAGTGTTTGGCAGGAAGAAAAGAAAAGTTGTCCAAAACAGCTTCCAATCGAATGTTCCTGTGATTGGAAAAGTCAGGAGAGTGCAAAGGTACTGTTTTTCTATCAGTTGGCAAGGTGCGCACACAATCCCAGTGTTGTACAGCTTGCTTCTTCACCTTCCCGAAGCTGCCGCTCTCGCCGGCTGCCGGAGCCCAAGAAGCGGCTTCTTCGCGCAAAGACGATTGTGCCGCTCACAGTGCTCTCCCTAGCGCGGCTTCTGCCGAAAGACGCCCGGCAGCGGCTCTTACCTCCGGAGAGCATCCTACCTTCCTCTTTAGCTCCTCTTCTCATCTACACCTCGGCAACAAGCTTTTCCACTATGTCTGGCTAGGAAAAACTGTGCCAGCACAGAAAACATCTCCCCTCGTGTTCTAGAAGTTGCACGGATGTCTGCCAAGTGTTTGGCAGGAAGAAAAGAAAAGTTGTCCAAAACAGCTTCCAATCGAATGTTCCTGTGATTGGAAAAGTCAGGAGAGTGCAAAGGTACTGTTTTCTATCAGTTGGCAAGGTGCGCACACAATCCCAGTGTTGTACAGCTTGCTTCTTCACCTTCCCCGAAGCTGCCGCTCTCGCCGGCTGCCGGAGCCCAAGAAGCGGCTTCTTCGCGCAAAGACGATTGTGCCGCTCACAGTGCTCTCCTTAGCGCGGCTTCTGCCGAAAGACGCCCGGCAGCGGCTCTTACCTCCGGAGAGCATCCTACCTTCCTCTTTAGCTCCTCTTCTCATCTACACCTCGGCAACAAGCTTTTCCACTATGTCTGGCTAGGAAAAACTGTGCCAGCACAGAAAACATCTCCCCTCGTGTTCTAGAAGTTGCACGGATGTCTGCCAAGTGTTTGGCAGGAAGAAAAGAAAAGTTGTCCAAAACAGCTTCCAATCGAATGTTCCTGTGATTGGAAAAGTCAGGAGAGTGCAAAGGTACTGTTTTCTATCAGTTGGCAAGGTGCGCACACAATCCCAGTGTTGTACAGCTTGCTTCTTCACCTTCCCGAAGCTGCCGCTCTCGCCGGCTGCCGGAGCCCAAGAAGCGGCTTCTTCGCGCAAAGACGATTGTGCCGCTCACAGTGCTCTCCTTAGCGCGGCTTCTGCCGAAAGACGCCCGGCAGCGGCTCTTACCTCCGGAGAGCATCCTACCTTCCTCTTTAGCTCCTCTTCTCATCTACACCTCGGCAACAAGCTTTTCCACTATGTCTGGCTAGGAAAAACTGTGCCAGCACAGAAAACATCTCCCATCGTGTTCTAGAAGTTGCACGGATGTCTGCCAAGTGTTTGGCAGGAAGAAAAGAAAAGTTGTCCAAAACAGCTTCCAATCGAATGTTCCTGTGATTGGAAAAGTCAGGAGAGTGCAAAGGTACTGTTTTCTATCAGTTGGCAAGGTGCGCACACAATCCCAGTGTTGTACAGCTTGCTTCTTCACCTTCCCGAAGCTGCCGCTCTCGCCGGCTGCCGGAGCCCAAGAAGCGGCTTCTTCGCGCAAAGACGATTGTGCCGCTCACAGTGCTCTCCCTAGCGCGGCTTCTGCCGAAAGACGCCCGGCAGCGGCTCTTACCTCCGGAGAGCATCCTACCTTCCTCTTTAGCTCCTCTTCTCATCTACACCTCGGCAACAAGCTTTTCCACTATGTCTGGCTAGGAAAAACTGTGCCAGCACAGAAAACATCTCCCATCGTGTTCTAGAAGTTGCACGGATGTCTGCCAAGTGTTTGGCAGGAAGAAAAGAAAAGTTGTCCAAAACAGCTTCCAATCGAATGTTCCTGTGATTGGAAAAGTCAGGAGAGTGCAAAGGTACTGTTTTCTATCAGTTGGCAAGGTGCGCACACAATCCCAGTGTTGTACAGCTTGCTTCTTCACCTTCCCGAAGCTGCCGCTCTCGCCGGCTGCCGGAGCCCAAGAAGCGGCTTCTTCGCGCAAAGACGATTGTGCCGCTCACAGAGCTCTCCTTAGCGCGGCTTCTGCCGAAAGACGCCCGGCAGCGGCTCTTACCTCCGGAGAGCATCCTACCTTCCTCTTAGCTCCTCTTCTCATCTACACCTCGGCAACAAGCTTTTCCACTATGTCTGGCTAGGAAAAACTGTGCCAGCACAGAAAACATCTCCCCTCGTGTTCTAGAAGTTGCACGGATGTCTGCCAAGTGTTTGGCAGGAAGAAAAGAAAAGTTGTCCAAAACAGCTTCCAATCGAATGTTCCTGTGATTGGAAAAGTCAGGAGAGTGCAAAGGTACTGTTTTCTATCAGTTGGCAAGGTGCGCACACAATCCCAGTGTTGTACAGCTTGCTTCTTCACCTTCCGAAGCTGCCGCTCTCGCCGGCTGCCGGAGCCCAAGAAGCGGCTTCTTCGCGCAAAGACGATTGTGCCGCTCACAGTGCTCTCCCTAGCGCGGCTTCTGCCGAAAGACGCCCGGCAGCGGCTCTTACCTCCGGAGAGCATCCTACCTTCCTCTTTAGCTCCTCTTCTCATCTACACCTCGGCAACAAGCTTTTCCACTATGTCTGGCTAGGAAAAACTGTGCCAGCACAGAAAACATCTCCCCTCGTGTTCTAGAAGTTGCACGGATGTCTGCCAAGTGTTTGGCAGGAAGAAAAGAAAAGTTGTCCAAAACAGCTTCCAATCGAATGTTCCTGTGATTGGAAAAGTCAGGAGAGTGCAAAGGTACTGTTTTCTATCAGTTGGCAAGGTGCGCACACAATCCCAGTGTTGTACAGCTTGCTTCTTCACCTTCCCGAAGCTGCCGCTCTCGCCGGCTGCCGGAGCCCAAGAAGCGGCTTCTTCGCGCAAAGACGATTGTGCCGCTCACAGTGCTCTCCCTAGCGCGGCTTCTGCCGAAAGACGCCCGGCAGCGGCTCTTACCTCCGGAGAGCATCCTACCTTCCTCTTTAGCTCCTCTTCTCATCTACACCTCGGCAACAAGCTTTTCCACTATGTCTGGCTAGGAAAAAACTGTGCCAGCACAGAAACATCTCCCCTCGTGTTCTAGAAGTTGCACGGATGTCTGCCAAGTGTTTGGCAGGAAGAAAAGAAAAGTTGTCCAAAACAGCTTCCAATCGAATGTTCCTGTGATTGGAAAAGTCAGGAGAGTGCAAAGGTACTGTTTTCTATCAGTTGGCAAGGTGCGCACACAATCCCAGTGTTGTACAGCTTGCTTCTTCACCTTCCCGAAGCTGCCGCTCTCGCCGGCTGCCGGAGCCCAAGAAGCGGCTTCTTCGCGCAAAGACGATTGTGCCGCTCACAGTGCTCTCCTTAGCGCGGCTTCTGCCGAAAGACGCCCGGCAGCGGCTCTTACCTCCGGAGAGCATCCTACCTTCCTCTTTAGCTCCTCTTCTCATCTACACCTCGGCAACAAGCTTTTCCACTATGTCTGGCTAGGAAAAACTGTGCCAGCACAGAAAACATCTCCCCCTCGTGTTCTAGAAGTTGCACGGATGTCTGCCAAGTGTTTGGCAGGAAGAAAAGAAAAGTTGTCCAAAACAGCTTCCAATCGAATGTTCCTGTGATTGGAAAAGTCAGGAGAGTGCAAAGGTACTGTTTTCTATCAGTTGGCAAGGTGCGCACACAATCCCAGTGTTGTACAGCTTGCTTCTTCACCTTCCCGAAGCTGCCGCTCTCGCCGGCTGCCGGAGCCCAAGAAGCGGCTTCTTCGCGCAAAGACGATTGTGCCGCTCACAGTGCTCTCCTTAGCGCGGCTTCTGCCGAAAGACGCCCGGCAGCGGCTCTTACCTCCGGAGAGCATCCTACCTTCCTCTTTAGCTCCTCTTCTCATCTACACCTCGGCAACAAGCTTTTCCACTATGTCTGGCTAGGAAAAACTGTGCCAGCACAGAAAACATCTCCCATCGTGTTCTAGAAGTTGCACGGATGTCTGCCAAGTGTTTTGGCAGGAAGAAAAGAAAAGTTGTCCAAAACAGCTTCCAATCGAATGTTCCTGTGATTGGAAAAGTCAGGAGAGTGCAAAGGTACTGTTTTCTATCAGTTGGCAAGGTGCGCACACAATCCCAGTGTTGTACAGCTTGCTTCTTCACCTTCCCGAAGCTGCCGCTCTCGCCGGCTGCCGGAGCCCAAGAAGCGGCTTCTTCGCGCAAAGACGATTGTGCCGCTCACAGTGCTCTCCTTAGCGCGGCTTCTGCCGAAAGACGCCCCGGCAGCGGCTCTTACCTCCGGAGAGCATCCTACCTTCCTCTTTAGCTCCTCTTCTCATCTACACCTCGGCAACAAGCTTTTCCACTATGTCTGGCTAGGAAAAACTGTGCCAGCACAGAAAACATCTCCCATCGTGTTCTAGAAGTTGCACGGATGTCTGCCAAGTGTTTGGCAGGAAGAAAAGAAAAGTTGTCCAAAACAGCTTCCAATCGAATGTTCCTGTGATTGGAAAAGTCAGGAGAGTGCAAAGGTACTGTTTTCTATCAGTTGGCAAGGTGCGCACACAATCCCAGTGTTGTACAGCTTGCTTCTTCACCTTCCCGAAGCTGCCGCTCTCGCCGGCTGCCGGAGCCCAAGAAGCGGCTTCTTCGCGCAAAGACGATTGCGCCGCTCACAGTGCTCTCCTTAGCGCGGCTTCTGCCGAAAGACGCCCGGCAGCGGCTCTTACCTCCGGAGAGCATCCTACCTTCCTCTTTAGCTCCTCTTCTCATCTACACCTCGGCAACAAGCTTTTCCACTATGTCTGGCTAGGAAAAACTGTGCCAGCACAGAAAACATCTCCCCTCGTGTTCTAGAAGTTGCACGGATGTCTGCCAAGTGTTTGGCAGGAAGAAAAGAAAAGTTGTCCAAAACAGCTTCCAATCGAATGTTCCTGTGATTGGAAAAGTCAGGAGAGTGCAAAGGTACTGTTTTCTATCAGTTGGCAAGGTGCGCACACAATCCCAGTGTTGTACAGCTTGCTTCTTCACCTTCCCGAAGCTGCCGCTCTCGCCGGCTGCCGGAGCCCAAGAAGCGGCTTCTTCGCGCAAAGACGATTGTGCCGCTCACAGTGCTCTCCTTAGCGCGGCTTCTGCCGAAAGACGCCCGGCAGCGGCTCTTACCTCCGGAGAGCATCCTACCTTCCTCTTTAGCTCCTCTTCTCATCTACACCTCGGCAACAAGCTTTTCCACTATGTCTGGCTAGGAAAAACTGTGCCAGCACAGAAAACATCTCCCCTCGTGTTCTAGAAGTTGCACGGATGTCTGCCAAGTGTTTGGCAGGAAGAAAAGAAAAGTTGTCCAAAACAGCTTCCAATCGAATGTTCCTGTGATTGGAAAAGTCAGGAGAGTGCAAAGGTACTGTTTTCTATCAGTTGGCAAGGTGCGCACACAATCCCAGTGTTGTACAGCTTGCTTCTTCACCTTCCCGAAGCTGCCGCTCTCGCCGGCTGCCGGAGCCCAAGAAGCGGCTTCTTCGCGCAAAGACGATTGTGCCGCTCACAGTGCTCTCCTTAGCGCGGCTTCTGCCGAAAGACGCCCGGCAGCGGCTCTTACCTCCGGAGAGCATCCTACCTTCCTCTTTAGCTCCTCTTCTCATCTACACCTCGGCAACAAGCTTTTCCACTATGTCTGGCTAGGAAAAACTGTGCCAGCACAGAAAACATCTCCCCTCGTGTTCTAGAAGTTGCACGGATGTCTGCCAAGTGTTTGGCAGGAAGAAAAGAAAAGTTGTCCAAAACAGCTTCCAATCGAATGTTCCTGTGATTGGAAAAGTCAGGAGAGTGCAAAGGTACTGTTTTCTATCAGTTGGCAAGGTGCGCACACAATCCCAGTGTTGTACAGCTTGCTTCTTCACCTTCCCGAAGCTGCCGCTCTCGCCGGCTGCCGGAGCCCAAGAAGCGGCTTCTTCGCGCAAAGACGATTGTGCCGCTCACAGTGCTCTCCTTAGCGCGGCTTCTGCCGAAAGACGCCCGGCAGCGGCTCTTACCTCCGGAGAGCATCCTACCTTCCTCTTTAGCTCCTCTTCTCATCTACACCTCGGCAACAAGCTTTTCCACTATGTCTGGCTAGGAAAAACTGTGCCAGCACAGAAAACATCTCCCCATCGTGTTCTAGAAGTTGCACGGATGTCTGCCAAGTGTTTGGCAGGAAGAAAAGAAAAGTTGTCCAAAACAGCTTCCAATCGAATGTTCCTGTGATTGGAAAAGTCAGGAGAGTGCAAAGGTACTGTTTTCTATCAGTTGGCAAGGTGCGCACACAATCCCAGTGTTGTACAGCTTGCTTCTTCACCTTCCCGAAGCTGCCGCTCTCGCCGGCTGCCGGAGCCCAAGAAGCGGCTTCTTCGCGCAAAGACGATTGTGCCGCTCACAGTGCTCTCCCTAGCGCGGCTTCTGCCGAAAGACGCCCGGCAGCGGCTCTTACCTCCGGAGAGCATCCTACCTTCCTCTTTAGCTCCTCTTCTCATCTACACCTCGGCAACAAGCTTTTCCACTATGTCTGGCTAGGAAAAACTGTGCCAGCACAGAAAACATCTCCCATCGTGTTCTAGAAGTTGCACGGATGTCTGCCAAGTGTTTGGCAGGAAGAAAAGAAAAGTTGTCCAAAACAGCTTCCAATCGAATGTTCCTGTGATTGGAAAAGTCAGGAGAGTGCAAAGGTACTGTTTTCTATCAGTTGGCAAGGTGCGCACACAATCCCAGTGTTGTACAGCTTGCTTCTTCACCTTCCCGAAGCTGCCGCTCTCGCCGGCTGCCGGAGCCCAAGAAGCGGCTTCTTCGCGCAAAGACGATTGTGCCGCTCACAGTGCTCTCCTTAGCGCGGCTTCTGCCGAAAGACGCCCGGCAGCGGCTCTTACCTCCGGAGAGCATCCTACCTTCCTCTTTAGCTCCTCTTCTCATCTACACCTCGGCAACAAGCTTTTCCACTATGTCTGGCTAGGAAAAACTGTGCCAGCACAGAAAACATCTCCCCTCGTGTTCTAGAAGTTGCACGGATGTCTGCCAAGTGTTTGGCAGGAAGAAAAAGAAAAGTTGTCCAAAACAGCTTCCAATCGAATGTTCCTGTGATTGGAAAAGTCAGGAGAGTGCAAAGGTACTGTTTTCTATCAGTTGGCAAGGTGCGCACACAATCCCAGTGTTGTACAGCTTGCTTCTTCACCTTCCGAAGCTGCCGCTCTCGCCGGCTGCCGGAGCCCAAGAAGCGGCTTCTTCGCGCAAAGACGATTGTGCCGCTCACAGTGCTCTCCCTAGCGCGGCTTCTGCCGAAAGACGCCCGGCAGCGGCTCTTACCTCCGGAGAGCATCCTACCTTCCTCTTTAGCTCCTCTTCTCATCTACACCTCGGCAACAAGCTTTTCCACTATGTCTGGCTAGGAAAAACTGTGCCAGCACAGAAAACATCTCCCCTCGTGTTCTAGAAGTTGCACGGATGTCTGCCAAGTGTTTGGCAGGAAGAAAAGAAAAGTTGTCCAAAACAGCTTCCAATCGAATGTTCCTGTGATTGGAAAAGTCAGGAGAGTGCAAAGGTACTGTTTTCTATCAGTTGGCAAGGTGCGCACACAATCCCAGTGTTGTACAGCTTGCTTCTTCACCTTCCCGAAGCTGCCGCTCTCGCCGGCTGCCGGAGCCCAAGAAGCGGCTTCTTCGCGCAAAGACGATTGTGCCGCTCACAGTGCTCTCCTTAGCGCGGCTTCTGCCGAAAGACGCCCGGCAGCGGCTCTTACCTCCGGAGAGCATCCTACCTTCCTCTTTAGCTCCTCTTCTCATCTACACCTCGGCAACAAGCTTTTCCACTATGTCTGGCTAGGAAAAACTGTGCCAGCACAGAAAACATCTCCCCTCGTGTTCTAGAAGTTGCACGGATGTCTGCCAAGTGTTTGGCAGGAAGAAAAGAAAAGTTGTCCAAAACAGCTTCCAATCGAATGTTCGTGTGATTGGAAAAGTCAGGAGAGTGCAAAGGTACTGTTTTCTATCAGTTGGCAAGGTGCGCACACAATCCCAGTGTTGTACAGCTTGCTTCTTCACCTTCCCGAAGCTGCCGCTCTCGCCGGCTGCCGGAGCCCAAGAAGCGGCTTCTTCGCGCAAAGACGATTGTGCCGCTCACAGTGCTCTCCTTAGCGCGGCTTCTGCCGAAAGACGCCCGGCAGCGGCTCTTACCTCCGGAGAGCATCCTACCTTCCTCTTTAGCTCCTCTTCTCATCTACACCTCGGCAACAAGCTTTTCCACTATGTCTGGCTAGGAAAAACTGTGCCAGCACAGAAAACATCTCCCATCGTGTTCTAGAAGTTGCACGGATGTCTGCCAAGTGTTTGGCAGGAAGAAAAGAAAAGTTGTCCAAAACAGCTTCCAATCGAAAGTTCCTGTGATTGGAAAAGTCAGGAGAGTGCAAAGGTACTGTTTTCTATCAGTTGGCAAGGTGCGCACACAATCCCAGTGTTGTACAGCTTGCTTCTTCACCTTCCCGAAGCTGCCGCTCTCGCCGGCTGCCGGAGCCCAAGAAGCGGCTTCTTCGCGCAAAGACGATTGTGCCGCTCACAGTGCTCTCCTTAGCGCGGCTTCTGCCGAAAGACGCCCGGCAGCGGCTCTTACCTCCGGAGAGCATCCTACCTTCCTCTTTAGCTCCTCTTCTCATCTACACCTCGGCAACAAGCTTTTCCACTATGTCTGGCTAGGAAAAACTGTGCCAGCACAGAAAACATCTCCCCTCGTGTTCTAGAAGTTGCACGGATGTCTGCCAAGTGTTTGGCAGGAAGAAAAGAAAAGTTGTCCAAAACAGCTTCCAATCGAATGTTCCTGTGATTGGAAAAGTCAGGAGAGTGCAAAGGTACTGTTTTCTATCAGTTGGCAAGGTGCGCACACAATCCCAGTGTTGTACAGCTTGCTTCTTCACCTTCCCGAAGCTGCCGCTCTCGCCGGCTGCCGGAGCCCAAGAAGCGGCTTCTTCGCGCAAAGACGATTGTGCCGCTCACAGTGCTCTCCTTAGCGCGGCTTCTGCCGAAAGACGCCCGGCAGCGGCTCTTACCTCCGGAGAGCATCCTACCTTCCTCTTTAGCTCCTCTTCTCATCTACACCTCGGCAACAAGCTTTTCCACTATGTCTGGCTAGGAAAAACTGTGCCAGCACAGAAAACATCTCCCATCGTGTTCTAGAAGTTGCACGGATGTCTGCCAAGTGTTTGGCAGGAAGAAAAGAAAAGTTGTCCAAAACAGCTTCCAATCGAATGTTCCTGTGATTGGAAAAGTCAGGAGAGTGCAAAGGTACTGTTTTCTATCAGTTGGCAAGGTGCGCACACAATCCCAGTGTTGTACAGCTTGCTTCTTCACCTTCCCGAAGCTGCCGCTCTCGCCGGCTGCCGGAGCCCAAGAAGCGGCTTCTTCGCGCAAAGACGATTGTGCCGCTCACAGTGCTCTCCCTAGCGCGGCTTCTGCCGAAAGACGCCCGGCAGCGGCTCTTACCTCCGGAGAGCATCCTACCTTCCTCTTTAGCTCCTCTTCTCATCTACACCTCGGCAACAAGCTTTTCCACTATGTCTGGCTAGGAAAAACTGTGCCAGCACAGAAAACATCTCCCATCGTGTTCTAGAAGTTGCACGGATGTCTGCCAAGTGTTTGGCAGGAAGAAAAGAAAAGTTGTCCAAAACAGCTTCCAATCGAATGTTCCTGTGATTGGAAAAGTCAGGAGAGTGCAAAGGTACTGTTTTCTATCAGTTGGCAAGGTGCGCACACAATCCCAGTGTTGTACAGCTTGCTTCTTCACCTTCCCGAAGCTGCCGCTCTCGCCGGCTGCCGGAGCCCAAGAAGCGGCTTCTTCGCGCAAAGACGATTGTGCCGCTCACAGTGCTCTCCCTAGCGCGGCTTCTGCCGAAAGACGCCCGGCAGCGGCTCTTACCTCCGGAGAGCATCCTACCTTCCTCTTTAGCTCCTCTTCTCATCTACACCTCGGCAACAAGCTTTTCCACTATGTCTGGCTAGGAAAAACTGTGCCAGCACAGAAAACATCTCCCCTCGTGTTCTAGAAGTTGCACGGATGTCTGCCAAGTGTTTGGCAGGAAGAAAAGAAAAGTTGTCCAAAACAGCTTCCAATCGAATGTTCCTGTGATTGGAAAAGTCAGGAGAGTGCAAAGGTACTGTTTTCTATCAGTTGGCAAGGTGCGCACACAATCCCAGTGTTGTACAGCTTGCTTCTTCACCTTCCCGAAGCTGCCGCTCTCGCCGGCTGCCGGAGCCCAAGAAGCGGCTTCTTCGCGCAAAGACGATTGTGCCGCTCACAGCTGCTCTCCTTAGCGCGGCTTCTGCCGAAAGACGCCCGGCAGCGGCTCTTACCTCCGGAGAGCATCCTACCTTCCTCTTTAGCTCCTCTTCTCATCTACACCTCGGCAACAAGCTTTTCCACTATGTCTGGCTAGGAAAAACTGTGCCAGCACAGAAAACATCTCCCATCGTGTTCTAGAAGTTGCACGGATGTCTGCCAAGTGTTTGGCAGGAAGAAAAGAAAAGTTGTCCAAAACAGCTTCCAATCGAATGTTCGTGTGATTGGAAAAGTCAGGAGAGTGCAAAGGTACTGTTTTCTATCAGTTGGCAAGGTGCGCACACAATCCCAGTGTTGTACAGCTTGCTTCTTCACCTTCCCGAAGCTGCCCGCTCTCGCCGGCTGCCGGAGCCCAAGAAGCGGCTTCTTCGCGCAAAGACGATTGTGCCGCTCACAGTGCTCTCCTTAGCGCGGCTTCTGCCGAAAGACGCCCGGCAGCGGCTCTTACCTCCGGAGAGCATCCTACCTTCCTCTTTAGCTCCTCTTCTCATCTACACCTCGGCAACAAGCTTTTCCACTATGTCTGGCTAGGAAAAACTGTGCCAGCACAGAAAACATCTCCCATCGTGTTCTAGAAGTTGCACGGATGTCTGCCAAGTGTTTGGCAGGAAGAAAAGAAAAGTTGTCCAAAACAGCTTCCAATCGAATGTTCCTGTGATTGGAAAAGTCAGGAGAGTGCAAAGGTACTGTTTTCTATCAGTTGGCAAGGTGCGCACACAATCCCAGTGTTGTACAGCTTGCTTCTTCACCTTCCCGAAGCTGCCGCTCTCGCCGGCTGCCGGAGCCCAAGAAGCGGCTTCTTCGCGCAAAGACGATTGTGCCGCTCACAGTGCTCTCCTTAGCGCGGCTTCTGCCGAAAGACGCCCGGCAGCGGCTCTTACCTCCGGAGAGCATCCTACCTTCCTCTTTAGCTCCTCTTCTCATCTACACCTGGCAACAAGCTTTTCCACTATGTCTGGCTAGGAAAAACTGTGCCAGCACAGAAAACATCTCCCATCGTGTTCTAGAAGTTGCACGGATGTCTGCCAAGTGTTTGGCAGGAAGAAAAGAAAAGTTGTCCAAAACAGCTTCCAATCGAATGTTCCTGTGATTGGAAAAGTCAGGAGAGTGCAAAGGTACTGTTTTCTATCAGTTGGCAAGGTGCGCACACAATCCCAGTGTTGTACAGCTTGCTTCTTCACCTTCCCGAAGCTGCCGCTCTCGCCGGCTGCCGGAGCCCAAGAAGTGGCTTCTTCGCGCAAAGACGATTGCGCCGCTCACAGTGCTCTCCTTAGCGCGGCTTCTGCCGAAAGACGCCCGGCAGCGGCTCTTACCTCCGGAGAGCATCCTACCTTCCTCTTTAGCTCCTCTTCTCATCTACACCTCGGCAACAAGCTTTTCCACTATGTCTGGCTAGGAAAAACTGTGCCAGCACAGAAAACATCTCCCCTCGTGTTCTAGAAGTTGCACGGATGTCTGCCAAGTGTTTGGCAGGAAGAAAAGAAAAGTTGTCCAAAACAGCTTCCAATCGAATGTTCCTGTGATTGGAAAAGTCAGGAGAGTGCAAAGGTACTGTTTTCTATCAGTTGGCAAGGTGCGCACACAATCCCAGTGTTGTACAGCTTGCTTCTTCACCTTCCCGAAGCTGCCGCTCTCGCCGGCTGCCGGAGCCCAAGAAGCGGCTTCTTCGCGCAAAGACGATTGTGCCGCTCGCAGTGCTCTCCTTAGCGCGGCTTCTGCCGAAAGACGCCCGGCAGCGGCTCTTACCTCCGGAGAGCATCCTACCTTCCTCTTTAGCTCCTCTTCTCATCTACACCTCGGCAACAAGCTTTTCCACTATGTCTGGCTAGGAAAAACTGTGCCAGCACAGAAAACATCTCCCATCGTGTTCTAGAAGTTGCACGGATGTCTGCCAAGTGTTTGGCAGGAAGAAAAGAAAAGTTGTCCAAAACAGCTTCCAATCGAATGTTCCTGTGATTGGAAAAGTCAGGAGAGTGCAAAGGTACTGTTTTCTATCAGTTGGCAAGGTGCGCACACAATCCCAGTGTTGTACAGCTTGCTTCTTCACCTTCCCGAAGCTGCCGCTCTCGCCGGCTGCCGGAGCCCAAGAAGCGGCTTCTTCGCGCAAAGACGATTGTGCCGCTCACAGTGCTCTCCTTAGCGCGGCTTCTGCCGAAAGACGCCCGGCAGCGGCTCTTACCTCCGGAGAGCATCCTACCTTCCTCTTTAGCTCCTCTTCTCATCTACACCTCGGCAACAAGCTTTTCCACTATGTCTGGCTAGGAAAAACTGTGCCAGCACAGAAAACATCTCCCCTCGTGTTCTAGAAGTTGCACGGATGTCTGCCAAGTGTTTGGCAGGAAGAAAAGAAAAGTTGTCCAAAACAGCTTCCAATCGAATGTTCGTGTGATTGGAAAAGTCAGGAGAGTGCAAAGGTACTGTTTTCTATCAGTTGGCAAGGTGCGCACACAATCCCAGTGTTGTACAGCTTGCTTCTTCACCTTCCCGAAGCTGCCGCTCTCGCCGGCTGCCGGAGCCCAAGAAGCGGCTTCTTCGCGCAAAGACGATTGTGCCGCTCACAGTGCTCTCCTTAGCGCGGCTTCTGCCGAAAGACGCCCGGCAGCGGCTCTTACCTCCGGAGAGCATCCTACCTTCCTCTTTAGCTCCTCTTCTCATCTACACCTCGGCAACAAGCTTTTCCACTATGTCTGGCTAGGAAAAACTGTGCCAGCACAGAAAACATCTCCCATCGTGTTCTAGAAGTTGCACGGATGTCTGCCAAGTGTTTGGCAGGAAGAAAAGAAAAGTTGTCCAAAACAGCTTCCAATCGAATGTTCCTGTGATTGGAAAAGTCAGGAGAGTGCAAAGGTACTGTTTTCTATCAGTTGGCAAGGTGCGCACACAATCCCAGTGTTGTACAGCTTGCTTCTTCACCTTCCCGAAGCTGCCGCTCTCGCCGGCTGCCGGAGCCCAAGAAGCGGCTTCTTCGCGCAAAGACGATTGTGCCGCTCACAGTGCTCTCCCTAGCGCGGCTTCTGCCGAAAGACGCCCGGCAGCGGCTCTTACCTCCGGAGAGCATCCTACCTTCCTCTTTAGCTCCTCTTCTCATCTACACCTCGGCAACAAGCTTTTCCACTATGTCTGGCTAGGAAAAACTGTGCCAGCACAGAAAACATCTCCCATCGTGTTCTAGAAGTTGCACGGATGTCTGCCAAGTGTTTGGCAGGAAGAAAAGAAAAGTTGTCCAAAACAGCTTCCAATCGAATGTTCCTGTGATTGGAAAAGTCAGGAGAGTGCAAAGGTACTGTTTTCTATCAGTTGGCAAGGTGCGCACACAATCCCAGTGTTGTACAGCTTGCTTCTTCACCTTCCCGAAGCTGCCGCTCTCGCCGGCTGCCGGAGCCCAAGAAGCGGCTTCTTCGCGCAAAGACGATTGTGCCGCTCACAGTGCTCTCCTTAGCGCGGCTTCTGCCGAAAGACGCCCGGCAGCGGCTCTTACCTCCGGAGAGCATCCTACCTTCCTCTTTAGCTCCTCTTCTCATCTACACCTCGGCAACAAGCTTTTCCACTATGTCTGGCTAGGAAAAACTGTGCCAGCACAGAAAACATCTCCCATCGTGTTCTAGAAGTTGCACGGATGTCTGCCAAGTGTTTGGCAGGAAGAAAAGAAAAGTTGTCCAAAACAGCTTCCAATCGAATGTTCCTGTGATTGGAAAAGTCAGGAGAGTGCAAAGGTACTGTTTTCTATCAGTTGGCAAGGTGCGCACACAATCCCAGTGTTGTACAGCTTGCTTCTTCACCTTCCCGAAGCTGCCGCTCTCGCCGGCTGCCGGAGCCCAAGAAGCGGCTTCTTCGCGCAAAGACGATTGTGCCGCTCACAGTGCTCTCCTTAGCGCGGCTTCTGCCGAAAGACGCCCGGCAGCGGCTCTTACCTCCGGAGAGCATCCTACCTTCCTCTTTAGCTCCTCTTCTCATCTACACCTCGGCAACAAGCTTTTCCACTATGTCTGGCTAGGAAAAACTGTGCCAGCACAGAAAACATCTCCCCTCGTGTTCTAGAAGTTGCACGGATGTCTGCCAAGTGTTTGGCAGGAAGAAAAGAAAAGTTGTCCAAAACAGCTTCCAATCGAATGTTCGTGTGATTGGAAAAGTCAGGAGAGTGCAAAGGTACTGTTTTCTATCAGTTGGCAAGGTGCGCACACAATCCCAGTGTTGTACAGCTTGCTTCTTCACCTTCCCGAAGCTGCCGCTCTCGCCGGCTGCCGGAGCCCAAGAAGCGGCTTCTTCGCGCAAAGACGATTGTGCCGCTCACAGTGCTCTCCTTAGCGCGGCTTCTGCCGAAAGACGCCCGGCAGCGGCTCTTACCTCCGGAGAGCATCCTACCTTCCTCTTTAGCTCCTCTTCTCATCTACACCTCGGCAACAAGCTTTTCCACTATGTCTGGCTAGGAAAAACTGTGCCAGCACAGAAAACATCTCCCATCGTGTTCTAGAAGTTGCACGGATGTCTGCCAAGTGTTTGGCAGGAAGAAAAGAAAAGTTGTCCAAAACAGCTTCCAATCGAATGTTCCTGTGATTGGAAAAGTCAGGAGAGTGCAAAGGTACTGTTTTCTATCAGTTGGCAAGGTGCGCACACAATCCCAGTGTTGTACAGCTTGCTTCTTCACCTTCCCGAAGCTGCCGCTCTCGCCGGCTGCCGGAGCCCAAGAAGCGGCTTCTTCGCGCAAAGACGATTGTGCCGCTCACAGTGCTCTCCCTAGCGCGGCTTCTGCCGAAAGACGCCCGGCAGCGGCTCTTACCTCCGGAGAGCATCCTACCTTCCTCTTTAGCTCCTCTTCTCATCTACACCTCGGCAACAAGCTTTTCCACTATGTCTGGCTAGGAAAAACTGTGCCAGCACAGAAAACATCTCCCATCGTGTTCTAGAAGTTGCACGGATGTCTGCCAAGTGTTTGGCAGGAAGAAAAGAAAAGTTGTCCAAAACAGCTTCCAATCGAATGTTCCTGTGATTGGAAAAGTCAGGAGAGTGCAAAGGTACTGTTTTCTATCAGTTGGCAAGGTGCGCACACAATCCCAGTGTTGTACAGCTTGCTTCTTCACCTTCCCGAAGCTGCCGCTCTCGCCGGCTGCCGGAGCCCAAGAAGCGGCTTCTTCGCGCAAAGACGATTGTGCCGCTCACAGTGCTCTCCTTAGCGCGGCTTCTGCCGAAAGACGCCCGGCAGCGGCTCTTACCTCCGGAGAGCATCCTACCTTCCTCTTTAGCTCCTCTTCTCATCTACACCTCGGCAACAAGCTTTTCCACTATGTCTGGCTAGGAAAAACTGTGCCAGCACAGAAAACATCTCCCCTCGTGTTCTAGAAGTTGCACGGATGTCTGCCAAGTGTTTGGCAGGAAGAAAAGAAAAGTTGTCCAAAACAGCTTCCAATCGAATGTTCGTGTGATTGGAAAAGTCAGGAGAGTGCAAAGGTACTGTTTTCTATCAGTTGGCAAGGTGCGCACACAATCCCAGTGTTGTACAGCTTGCTTCTTCACCTTCCCGAAGCTGCCGCTCTCGCCGGCTGCCGGAGCCCAAGAAGCGGCTTCTTCGCGCAAAGACGATTGTGCCGCTCACAGTGCTCTCCTTAGCGCGGCTTCTGCCGAAAGACGCCCGGCAGCGGCTCTTACCTCCGGAGAGCATCCTACCTTCCTCTTTAGCTCCTCTTCTCATCTACACCTCGGCAACAAGCTTTTCCACTATGTCTGGCTAGGAAAAACTGTGCCAGCACAGAAAACATCTCCCATCGTGTTCTAGAAGTTGCACGGATGTCTGCCAAGTGTTTGGCAGGAAGAAAAGAAAAGTTGTCCAAAACAGCTTCCAATCGAATGTTCCTGTGATTGGAAAAGTCAGGAGAGTGCAAAGGTACTGTTTTCTATCAGTTGGCAAGGTGCGCACACAATCCCAGTGTTGTACAGCTTGCTTCTTCACCTTCCCGAAGCTGCCGCTCTCGCCGGCTGCCGGAGCCCAAGAAGCGGCTTCTTCGCGCAAAGACGATTGTGCCGCTCACAGTGCTCTCCTTAGCGCGGCTTCTGCCGAAAGACGCCCGGCAGCGGCTCTTACCTCCGGAGAGCATCCTACCTTCCTCTTTAGCTCCTCTTCTCATCTACACCTGGCAACAAGCTTTTCCACTATGTCTGGCTAGGAAAAACTGTGCCAGCACAGAAAACATCTCCCATCGTGTTCTAGAAGTTGCACGGATGTCTGCCAAGTGTTTGGCAGGAAGAAAAGAAAAGTTGTCCAAAACAGCTTCCAATCGAATGTTCCTGTGATTGGAAAAGTCAGGAGAGTGCAAAGGTACTGTTTTCTATCAGTTGGCAAGGTGCGCACACAATCCCAGTGTTGTACAGCTTGCTTCTTCACCTTCCCGAAGCTGCCGCTCTCGCCGGCTGCCGGAGCCCAAGAAGTGGCTTCTTCGCGCAAAGACGATTGCGCCGCTCACAGTGCTCTCCTTAGCGCGGCTTCTGCCGAAAGACGCCCGGCAGCGGCTCTTACCTCCGGAGAGCATCCTACCTTCCTCTTTAGCTCCTCTTCTCATCTACACCTCGGCAACAAGCTTTTCCACTATGTCTGGCTAGGAAAAACTGTGCCAGCACAGAAAACATCTCCCCTCGTGTTCTAGAAGTTGCACGGATGTCTGCCAAGTGTTTGGCAGGAAGAAAAGAAAAGTTGTCCAAAACAGCTTCCAATCGAATGTTCCTGTGATTGGAAAAGTCAGGAGAGTGCAAAGGTACTGTTTTCTATCAGTTGGCAAGGTGCGCACACAATCCCAGTGTTGTACAGCTTGCTTCTTCACCTTCCCGAAGCTGCCGCTCTCGCCGGCTGCCGGAGCCCAAGAAGCGGCTTCTTCGCGCAAAGACGATTGTGCCGCTCGCAGTGCTCTCCTTAGCGCGGCTTCTGCCGAAAGACGCCCGGCAGCGGCTCTTACCTCCGGAGAGCATCCTACCTTCCTCTTTAGCTCCTCTTCTCATCTACACCTCGGCAACAAGCTTTTCCACTATGTCTGGCTAGGAAAAACTGTGCCAGCACAGAAAACATCTCCCATCGTGTTCTAGAAGTTGCACGGATGTCTGCCAAGTGTTTGGCAGGAAGAAAAGAAAAGTTGTCCAAAACAGCTTCCAATCGAATGTTCCTGTGATTGGAAAAGTCAGGAGAGTGCAAAGGTACTGTTTTCTATCAGTTGGCAAGGTGCGCACACAATCCCAGTGTTGTACAGCTTGCTTCTTCACCTTCCCGAAGCTGCCGCTCTCGCCGGCTGCCGGAGCCCAAGAAGCGGCTTCTTCGCGCAAAGACGATTGTGCCGCTCACAGTGCTCTCCTTAGCGCGGCTTCTGCCGAAAGACGCCCGGCAGCGGCTCTTACCTCCGGAGAGCATCCTACCTTCCTCTTTAGCTCCTCTTCTCATCTACACCTCGGCAACAAGCTTTTCCACTATGTCTGGCTAGGAAAAACTGTGCCAGCACAGAAAACATCTCCCCTCGTGTTCTAGAAGTTGCACGGATGTCTGCCAAGTGTTTGGCAGGAAGAAAAGAAAAGTTGTCCAAAACAGCTTCCAATCGAATGTTCGTGTGATTGGAAAAGTCAGGAGAGTGCAAAGGTACTGTTTTCTATCAGTTGGCAAGGTGCGCACACAATCCCAGTGTTGTACAGCTTGCTTCTTCACCTTCCCGAAGCTGCCGCTCTCGCCGGCTGCCGGAGCCCAAGAAGCGGCTTCTTCGCGCAAAGACGATTGTGCCGCTCACAGTGCTCTCCTTAGCGCGGCTTCTGCCGAAAGACGCCCGGCAGCGGCTCTTACCTCCGGAGAGCATCCTACCTTCCTCTTTAGCTCCTCTTCTCATCTACACCTCGGCAACAAGCTTTTCCACTATGTCTGGCTAGGAAAAACTGTGCCAGCACAGAAAACATCTCCCATCGTGTTCTAGAAGTTGCACGGATGTCTGCCAAGTGTTTGGCAGGAAGAAAAGAAAAGTTGTCCAAAACAGCTTCCAATCGAATGTTCCTGTGATTGGAAAAGTCAGGAGAGTGCAAAGGTACTGTTTTCTATCAGTTGGCAAGGTGCGCACACAATCCCAGTGTTGTACAGCTTGCTTCTTCACCTTCCCGAAGCTGCCGCTCTCGCCGGCTGCCGGAGCCCAAGAAGCGGCTTCTTCGCGCAAAGACGATTGTGCCGCTCACAGTGCTCTCCTAGCGCGGCTTCTGCCGAAAGACGCCCGGCAGCGGCTCTTACCTCCGGAGAGCATCCTACCTTCCTCTTTAGCTCCTCTTCTCATCTACACCTCGGCAACAAGCTTTTCCACTATGTCTGGCTAGGAAAAACTGTGCCAGCACAGAAAACATCTCCCATCGTGTTCTAGAAGTTGCACGGATGTCTGCCAAGTGTTTGGCAGGAAGAAAAGAAAAGTTGTCCAAAACAGCTTCCAATCGAATGTTCCTGTGATTGGAAAAGTCAGGAGAGTGCAAAGGTACTGTTTTCTATCAGTTGGCAAGGTGCGCACACAATCCCAGTGTTGTACAGCTTGCTTCTTCACCTTCCCGAAGCTGCCGCTCTCGCCGGCTGCCGGAGCCCAAGAAGCGGCTTCTTCGCGCAAAGACGATTGTGCCGCTCACAGTGCTCTCCTTAGCGCGGCTTCTGCCGAAAGACGCCCGGCAGCGGCTCTTACCTCCGGAGAGCATCCTACCTTCCTCTTTAGCTCCTCTTCTCATCTACACCTCGGCAACAAGCTTTTCCACTATGTCTGGCTAGGAAAAACTGTGCCAGCACAGAAAACATCTCCCCTCGTGTTCTAGAAGTTGCACGGATGTCTGCCAAGTGTTTGGCAGGAAGAAAAGAAAAGTTGTCCAAAACAGCTTCCAATCGAATGTTCCTGTGATTGGAAAAGTCAGGAGAGTGCAAAGGTACTGTTTTCTATCAGTTGGCAAGGTGCGCACACAATCCCAGTGTTGTACAGCTTGCTTCTTCACCTTCCCGAAGCTGCCGCTCTCGCCGGCTGCCGGAGCCCAAGAAGCGGCTTCTTCGCGCAAAGACGATTGTGCCGCTCACAGTGCTCTCCTTAGCGCGGCTTCTGCCGAAAGACGCCCGGCAGCGGCTCTTACCTCCGGAGAGCATCCTACCTTCCTCTTTAGCTCCTCTTCTCATCTACACCTCGGCAACAAGCTTTTCCACTATGTCTGGCTAGGAAAAACTGTGCCAGCACAGAAAACATCTCCCCTCGTGTTCTAGAAGTTGCACGGATGTCTGCCAAGTGTTTGGCAGGAAGAAAAGAAAAGTTGTCCAAAACAGCTTCCAATCGAATGTTCCTGTGATTGGAAAAGTCAGGAGAGTGCAAAGGTACTGTTTTCTATCAGTTGGCAAGGTGCGCACACAATCCCAGTGTTGTACAGCTTGCTTCTTCACCTTCCCGAAGCTGCCGCTCTCGCCGGCTGCCGGAGCCCAAGAAGCGGCTTCTTCGCGCAAAGACGATTGTGCCGCTCACAGTGCTCTCCTTAGCGCGGCTTCTGCCGAAAGACGCCCGGCAGCGGCTCTTACCTCCGGAGAGCATCCTACCTTCCTCTTTAGCTCCTCTTCTCATCTACACCTCGGCAACAAGCTTTTCCACTATGTCTGGCTAGGAAAAACTGTGCCAGCACAGAAAACATCTCCCCTCGTGTTCTAGAAGTTGCACGGATGTCTGCCAAGTGTTTGGCAGGAAGAAAAGAAAAGTTGTCCAAAACAGCTTCCAATCGAATGTTCGTGTGATTGGAAAAGTCAGGAGAGTGCAAAGGTACTGTTTTCTATCAGTTGGCAAGGTGCGCACACAATCCCAGTGTTGTACAGCTTGCTTCTTCACCTTCCCGAAGCTGCCGCTCTCGCCGGCTGCCGGAGCCCAAGAAGCGGCTTCTTCGCGCAAAGACGATTGTGCCGCTCACAGTGCTCTCCTTAGCGCGGCTTCTGCCGAAAGACGCCCGGCAGCGGCTCTTACCTCCGGAGAGCATCCTACCTTCCTCTTTAGCTCCTCTTCTCATCTACACCTCGGCAACAAGCTTTTCCACTATGTCTGGCTAGGAAAAACTGTGCCAGCACAGAAAACATCTCCCATCGTGTTCTAGAAGTTGCACGGATGTCTGCCAAGTGTTTGGCAGGAAGAAAAGAAAAGTTGTCCAAAACAGCTTCCAATCGAAAGTTCCTGTGATTGGAAAAGTCAGGAGAGTGCAAAGGTACTGTTTTCTATCAGTTGGCAAGGTGCGCACACAATCCCAGTGTTGTACAGCTTGCTTCTTCACCTTCCCGAAGCTGCCGCTCTCGCCGGCTGCCGGAGCCCAAGAAGCGGCTTCTTCGCGCAAAGACGATTGTGCCGCTCACAGTGCTCTCCCTAGCGCGGCTTCTGCCGAAAGACGCCCGGCAGCGGCTCTTACCTCCGGAGAGCATCCTACCTTCCTCTTTAGCTCCTCTTCTCATCTACACCTCGGCAACAAGCTTTTCCACTATGTCTGGCTAGGAAAAACTGTGCCAGCACAGAAAACATCTCCCATCGTGTTCTAGAAGTTGCACGGATGTCTGCCAAGTGTTTGGCAGGAAGAAAAGAAAAGTTGTCCAAAACAGCTTCCAATCGAATGTTCCTGTGATTGGAAAAGTCAGGAGAGTGCAAAGGTACTGTTTTCTATCAGTTGGCAAGGTGCGCACACAATCCCAGTGTTGTACAGCTTGCTTCTTCACCTTCCCGAAGCTGCCGCTCTCGCCGGCTGCCGGAGCCCAAGAAGCGGCTTCTTCGCGCAAAGACGATTGTGCCGCTCACAGTGCTCTCCTTAGCGCGGCTTCTGCCGAAAGACGCCCGGCAGCGGCTCTTACCTCCGGAGAGCATCCTACCTTCCTCTTTAGCTCCTCTTCTCATCTACACCTCGGCAACAAGCTTTTCCACTATGTCTGGCTAGGAAAAACTGTGCCAGCACAGAAAACATCTCCCCTCGTGTTCTAGAAGTTGCACGGATGTCTGCCAAGTGTTTGGCAGGAAGAAAAGAAAAGTTGTCCAAAACAGCTTCCAATCGAATGTTCCTGTGATTGGAAAAGTCAGGAGAGTGCAAAGGTACTGTTTTCTATCAGTTGGCAAGGTGCGCACACAATCCCAGTGTTGTACAGCTTGCTTCTTCACCTTCCCGAAGCTGCCGCTCTCGCCGGCTGCCGGAGCCCAAGAAGCGGCTTCTTCGCGCAAAGACGATTGTGCCGCTCACAGTGCTCTCCCTAGCGCGGCTTCTGCCGAAAGACGCCCGGCAGCGGCTCTTACCTCCGGAGAGCATCCTACCTTCCTCTTTAGCTCCTCTTCTCATCTACACCTCGGCAACAAGCTTTTCCACTATGTCTGGCTAGGAAAAACTGTGCCAGCACAGAAAACATCTCCCCTCGTGTTCTAGAAGTTGCACGGATGTCTGCCAAGTGTTTGGCAGGAAGAAAAGAAAAGTTGTCCAAAACAGCTTCCAATCGAATGTTCCTGTGATTGGAAAAGTCAGGAGAGTGCAAAGGTACTGTTTTCTATCAGTTGGCAAGGTGCGCACACAATCCCAGTGTTGTACAGCTTGCTTCTTCACCTTCCCGAAGCTGCCGCTCTCGCCGGCTGCCGGAGCCCAAGAAGCGGCTTCTTCGCGCAAAGACGATTGTGCCGCTCACAGTGCTCTCCTTAGCGCGGCTTCTGCCGAAAGACGCCCGGCAGCGGCTCTTACCTCCGGAGAGCATCCTACCTTCCTCTTTAGCTCCTCTTCTCATCTACACCTCGGCAACAAGCTTTTCCACTATGTCTGGCTAGGAAAAACTGTGCCAGCACAGAAAACATCTCCCCTCGTGTTCTAGAAGTTGCACGGATGTCTGCCAAGTGTTTGGCAGGAAGAAAAGAAAAGTTGTCCAAAACAGCTTCCAATCGAATGTTCGTGTGATTGGAAAAGTCAGGAGAGTGCAAAGGTACTGTTTTCTATCAGTTGGCAAGGTGCGCACACAATCCCAGTGTTGTACAGCTTGCTTCTTCACCTTCCCGAAGCTGCCGCTCTCGCCGGCTGCCGGAGCCCAAGAAGCGGCTTCTTCGCGCAAAGACGATTGTGCCGCTCACAGTGCTCTCCTTAGCGCGGCTTCTGCCGAAAGACGCCCGGCAGCGGCTCTTACCTCCGGAGAGCATCCTACCTTCCTCTTTAGCTCCTCTTCTCATCTACACCTCGGCAACAAGCTTTTCCACTATGTCTGGCTAGGAAAAACTGTGCCAGCACAGAAAACATCTCCCCTCGTGTTCTAGAAGTTGCACGGATGTCTGCCAAGTGTTTGGCAGGAAGAAAAGAAAAGTTGTCCAAAACAGCTTCCAATCGAAAGTTCCTGTGATTGGAAAAGTCAGGAGAGTGCAAAGGTACTGTTTTCTATCAGTTGGCAAGGTGCGCACACAATCCCAGTGTTGTACAGCTTGCTTCTTCACCTTCCCGAAGCTGCCGCTCTCGCCGGCTGCCGGAGCCCAAGAAGCGGCTTCTTCGCGCAAAGACGATTGTGCCGCTCACAGTGCTCTCCCTAGCGCGGCTTCTGCCGAAAGACGCCCGGCAGCGGCTCTTACCTCCGGAGAGCATCCTACCTTCCTCTTTAGCTCCTCTTCTCATCTACACCTCGGCAACAAGCTTTTCCACTATGTCTGGCTAGGAAAAACTGTGCCAGCACAGAAAACATCTCCCCTCGTGTTCTAGAAGTTGCACGGATGTCTGCCAAGTGTTTGGCAGGAAGAAAAGAAAAGTTGTCCAAAACAGCTTCCAATCGAATGTTCCTGTGATTGGAAAAGTCAGGAGAGTGCAAAGGTACTGTTTTCTATCAGTTGGCAAGGTGCGCACACAATCCCAGTGTTGTACAGCTTGCTTCTTCACCTTCCCGAAGCTGCCGCTCTCGCCGGCTGCCGGAGCCCAAGAAGCGGCTTCTTCGCGCAAAGACGATTGTGCCGCTCACAGTGCTCTCCTTAGCGCGGCTTCTGCCGAAAGACGCCCGGCAGCGGCTCTTACCTCCGGAGAGCATCCTACCTTCCTCTTTAGCTCCTCTTCTCATCTACACCTCGGCAACAAGCTTTTCCACTATGTCTGGCTAGGAAAAACTGTGCCAGCACAGAAAACATCTCCCCTCGTGTTCTAGAAGTTGCACGGATGTCTGCCAAGTGTTTGGCAGGAAGAAAAGAAAAGTTGTCCAAAACAGCTTCCAATCGAATGTTCCTGTGATTGGAAAAGTCAGGAGAGTGCAAAGGTACTGTTTTCTATCAGTTGGCAAGGTGCGCACACAATCCCAGTGTTGTACAGCTTGCTTCTTCACCTTCCCGAAGCTGCCGCTCTCGCCGGCTGCCGGAGCCCAAGAAGCGGCTTCTTCGCGCAAAGACGATTGTGCCGCTCACAGTGCTCTCCCTAGCGCGGCTTCTGCCGAAAGACGCCCGGCAGCGGCTCTTACCTCCGGAGAGCATCCTACCTTCCTCTTTAGCTCCTCTTCTCATCTACACCTCGGCAACAAGCTTTTCCACTATGTCTGGCTAGGAAAAACTGTGCCAGCACAGAAAACATCTCCCATCGTGTTCTAGAAGTTGCACGGATGTCTGCCAAGTGTTTGGCAGGAAGAAAAGAAAAGTTGTCCAAAACAGCTTCCAATCGAATGTTCCTGTGATTGGAAAAGTCAGGAGAGTGCAAAGGTACTGTTTTCTATCAGTTGGCAAGGTGCGCACACAATCCCAGTGTTGTACAGCTTGCTTCTTCACCTTCCCGAAGCTGCCGCTCTCGCCGGCTGCCGGAGCCCAAGAAGCGGCTTCTTCGCGCAAAGACGATTGTGCCGCTCACAGTGCTCTCCTTAGCGCGGCTTCTGCCGAAAGACGCCCGGCAGCGGCTCTTACCTCCGGAGAGCATCCTACCTTCCTCTTTAGCTCCTCTTCTCATCTACACCTCGGCAACAAGCTTTTCCACTATGTCTGGCTAGGAAAAACTGTGCCAGCACAGAAAACATCTCCCATCGTGTTCTAGAAGTTGCACGGATGTCTGCCAAGTGTTTGGCAGGAAGAAAAGAAAAGTTGTCCAAAACAGCTTCCAATCGAATGTTCCTGTGATTGGAAAAGTCAGGAGAGTGCAAAGGTACTGTTTTCTATCAGTTGGCAAGGTGCGCACACAATCCCAGTGTTGTACAGCTTGCTTCTTCACCTTCCCGAAGCTGCCGCTCTCGCCGGCTGCCGGAGCCCAAGAAGCGGCTTCTTCGCGCAAAGACGATTGTGCCGCTCACAGTGCTCTCCTTAGCGCGGCTTCTGCCGAAAGACGCCCGGCAGCGGCTCTTACCTCCGGAGAGCATCCTACCTTCCTCTTTAGCTCCTCTTCTCATCTACACCTCGGCAACAAGCTTTTCCACTATGTCTGGCTAGGAAAAACTGTGCCAGCACAGAAAACATCTCCCATCGTGTTCTAGAAGTTGCACGGATGTCTGCCAAGTGTTTGGCAGGAAGAAAAGAAAAGTTGTCCAAAACAGCTTCCAATCGAATGTTCCTGTGATTGGAAAAGTCAGGAGAGTGCAAAGGTACTGTTTTCTATCAGTTGGCAAGGTGCGCACACAATCCCAGTGTTGTACAGCTTGCTTCTTCACCTTCCCGAAGCTGCCGCTCTCGCCGGCTGCCGGAGCCCAAGAAGCGGCTTCTTCGCGCAAAGACGATTGTGCCGCTCACAGTGCTCTCCTTAGCGCGGCTTCTGCCGAAAGACGCCCGGCAGCGGCTCTTACCTCCGGAGAGCATCCTACCTTCCTCTTTAGCTCCTCTTCTCATCTACACCTCGGCAACAAGCTTTTCCACTATGTCTGGCTAGGAAAAACTGTGCCAGCACAGAAAACATCTCCCATCGTGTTCTAGAAGTTGCACGGATGTCTGCCAAGTGTTTGGCAGGAAGAAAAGAAAAGTTGTCCAAAACAGCTTCCAATCGAATGTTCCTGTGATTGGAAAAGTCAGGAGAGTGCAAAGGTACTGTTTTCTATCAGTTGGCAAGGTGCGCACACAATCCCAGTGTTGTACAGCTTGCTTCTTCACCTTCCCGAAGCTGCCGCTCTCGCCGGCTGCCGGAGCCCAAGAAGCGGCTTCTTCGCGCAAAGACGATTGTGCCGCTCACAGTGCTCTCCTTAGCGCGGCTTCTGCCGAAAGACGCCCGGCAGCGGCTCTTACCTCCGGAGAGCATCCTACCTTCCTCTTTAGCTCCTCTTCTCATCTACACCTCGGCAACAAGCTTTTCCACTATGTCTGGCTAGGAAAAACTGTGCCAGCACAGAAAACATCTCCCATCGTGTTCTAGAAGTTGCACGGATGTCTGCCAAGTGTTTGGCAGGAAGAAAAGAAAAGTTGTCCAAAACAGCTTCCAATCGAATGTTCCTGTGATTGGAAAAGTCAGGAGAGTGCAAAGGTACTGTTTTCTATCAGTTGGCAAGGTGCGCACACAATCCCAGTGTTGTACAGCTTGCTTCTTCACCTTCCCGAAGCTGCCGCTCTCGCCGGCTGCCGGAGCCCAAGAAGCGGCTTCTTCGCGCAAAGACGATTGCGCCGCTCACAGTGCTCTCCTTAGCGCGGCTTCTGCCGAAAGACGCTCGGCAGCGGCTCTTTCCTCCGGAGAGCATCCTATCTTCGTCTTTCGCGTCTTTTGTAGTCTACATCTTAGCAAAACGCTTTCCCACTATGTCTGGCTAGGAAAAACTGTGCCAGCACAGAAAACATCTCCCATCGTGTTCTAGAAGTTGCACGGATGTCTGCCAAGTGTTTGGCAGGAAGAAAAGAAAAGTTGTCCAAAACAGCTTCCAATCGAATGTTCCTGTGATTGGAAAAGTCAGGAGAGTGCAAAGGTACTGTTTTCTATCAGTTGGCAAGGTGCGCACACAATCCCAGTGTTGTACAGCTTGCTTCTTCACCTTCCCGAAGCTGCCGCTCTCGCCGGCTGCCGGAGCCCAAGAAGCGGCTTCTTCGCGCAAAGACGATTGTGCCGCTCACAGTGCTCTCCTTAGCGCGGCTTCTGCCGAAAGACGCCCGGCAGCGGCTCTTACCTCCGGAGAGCATCCTACCTTCCTCTTTAGCTCCTCTTCTCATCTACACCTCGGCAACAAGCTTTTCCACTATGTCTGGCTAGGAAAAACTGTGCCAGCACAGAAAACATCTCCCCTCGTGTTCTAGAAGTTGCACGGATGTCTGCCAAGTGTTTGGCAGGAAGAAAAGAAAAGTTGTCCAAAACAGCTTCCAATCGAATGTTCCTGTGATTGGAAAAGTCAGGAGAGTGCAAAGGTACTGTTTTCTATCAGTTGGCAAGGTGCGCACACAATCCCAGTGTTGTACAGCTTGCTTCTTCACCTTCCCGAAGCTGCCGCTCTCGCCGGCTGCCGGAGCCCAAGAAGCGGCTTCTTCGCGCAAAGACGATTGTGCCGCTCACAGTGCTCTCCTTAGCGCGGCTTCTGCCGAAAGACGCCCGGCAGCGGCTCTTACCTCCGGAGAGCATCCTACCTTCCTCTTTAGCTCCTCTTCTCATCTACACCTCGGCAACAAGCTTTTCCACTATGTCTGGCTAGGAAAAACTGTGCCAGCACAGAAAACATCTCCCCTCGTGTTCTAGAAGTTGCACGGATGTCTGCCAAGTGTTTGGCAGGAAGAAAAGAAAAGTTGTCCAAAACAGCTTCCAATCGAATGTTCCTGTGATTGGAAAAGTCAGGAGAGTGCAAAGGTACTGTTTTCTATCAGTTGGCAAGGTGCGCACACAATCCCAGTGTTGTACAGCTTGCTTCTTCACCTTCCCGAAGCTGCCGCTCTCGCCGGCTGCCGGAGCCCAAGAAGCGGCTTCTTCGCGCAAAGACGATTGTGCCGCTCACAGTGCTCTCCTTAGCGCGGCTTCTGCCGAAAGACGCCCGGCAGCGGCTCTTACCTCCGGAGAGCATCCTACCTTCCTCTTTAGCTCCTCTTCTCATCTACACCTCGGCAACAAGCTTCTCCACTATGTCTGGCTAGGAAAAACTGTGCCAGCACAGAAAACATCTCCCATCGTGTTCTAGAAGTTGCACGGATGTCTGCCAAGTGTTTGGCAGGAAGAAAAGAAAAGTTGTCCAAAACAGCTTCCAATCGAATGTTCGTGTGATTGGAAAAGTCAGGAGAGTGCAAAGGTACTGTTTTCTATCAGTTGGCAAGGTGCGCACACAATCCCAGTGTTGTACAGCTTGCTTCTTCACCTTCCCGAAGCTGCCGCTCTCGCCGGCTGCCGGAGCCCAAGAAGCGGCTTCTTCGCGCAAAGACGATTGTGCCGCTCACAGTGCTCTCCTTAGCGCGGCTTCTGCCGAAAGACGCCCGGCAGCGGCTCTTACCTCCGGAGAGCATCCTACCTTCCTCTTTAGCTCCTCTTCTCATCTACACCTCGGCAACAAGCTTTTCCACTATGTCTGGCTAGGAAAAACTGTGCCAGCACAGAAAACATCTCCCCTCGTGTTCTAGAAGTTGCACAGATGTCTGCCAAGTGTTTGGCAGGAAGAAAAGAAAAGTTGTCCAAAACAGCTTCCAATCGAATGTTCCTGTGATTGGAAAAGTCAGGAGAGTGCAAAGGTACTGTTTTCTATCAGTTGGCAAGGTGCGCACACAATCCCAGTGTTGTACAGCTTGCTTCTTCACCTTCCCGAAGCTGCCGCTCTCGCCGGCTGCCGGAGCCCAAGAAGCGGCTTCTTCGCGCAAAGACGATTGTGCCGCTCACAGTGCTCTCCTTAGCGCGGCTTCTGCCGAAAGACGCCCGGCAGCGGCTCTTACCTCCGGAGAGCATCCTACCTTTCTCTTTAGCTCCTCTTCTCATCTACACCTCGGCAACAAGCTTTTCCACTATGTCTGGCTAGGAAAAACTGTGCCAGCACAGAAAACATCTCCCCTCGTGTTCTAGAAGTTGCACGGATGTCTGCCAAGTGTTTGGCAGGAAGAAAAGAAAAGTTGTCCAAAACAGCTTCCAATCGAATGTTCCTGTGATTGGAAAAGTCAGGAGAGTGCAAAGGTACTGTTTTCTATCAGTTGGCAAGGTGCGCACACAATCCCAGTGTTGTACAGCTTGCTTCTTCACCTTCCCGAAGCTGCCGCTCTCGCCGGCTGCCGGAGCCCAAGAAGCGGCTTCTTCGCGCAAAGACGATTGTGCCGCTCACAGTGCTCTCCCTAGCGCGGCTTCTGCCGAAAGACGCCCGGCAGCGGCTCTTACCTCCGGAGAGCATCCTACCTTCCTCTTTAGCTCCTCTTCTCATCTACACCTCGGCAACAAGCTTTTCCACTATGTCTGGCTAGGAAAAACTGTGCCAGCACAGAAAACATCTCCCCTCGTGTTCTAGAAGTTGCACGGATGTCTGCCAAGTGTTTGGCAGGAAGAAAAGAAAAGTTGTCCAAAACAGCTTCCAATCGAATGTTCCTGTGATTGGAAAAGTCAGGAGAGTGCAAAGGTACTGTTTTCTATCAGTTGGCAAGGTGCGCACACAATCCCAGTGTTGTACAGCTTGCTTCTTCACCTTCCCGAAGCTGCCGCTCTCGCCGGCTGCCGGAGCCCAAGAAGCGGCTTCTTCGCGCAAAGACGATTGTGCCGCTCACAGTGCTCTCCCTAGCGCGGCTTCTGCCGAAAGACGCCCGGCAGCGGCTCTTACCTCCGGAGAGCATCCTACCTTCCTCTTTAGCTCCTCTTCTCATCTACACCTCGGCAACAAGCTTTTCCACTATGTCTGGCTAGGAAAAACTGTGCCAGCACAGAAAACATCTCCCATCGTGTTCTAGAAGTTGCACGGATGTCTGCCATGTGTTTGGCAGGAAGAAAAGAAAAGTTGTCCAAAACAGCTTCCAATCGAATGTTCCTGTGATTGGAAAAGTCAGGAGAGTGCAAAGGTACTGTTTTCTATCAGTTGGCAAGGTGCGCACACAATCCCAGTGTTGTACAGCTTGCTTCTTCACCTTCCCGAAGCTGCCGCTCTCGCCGGCTGCCGGAGCCCAAGAAGCGGCTTCTTCGCGCAAAGACGATTGCGCCGCTCACAGTGCTCTCCTTAGCGCGGCTTCTGCCGAAAGACGCTCGGCAGCGGCTCTTTCCTCCGGAGAGCATCCTATCTTCGTCTTTCGCGTCTTTTGTAGTCTACATCTTAGCAAAACGCTTTCCCACTATGTCTGGCTAGGAAAAACTGTGCCAGCACAGAAAACATCTCCCATCGTGTTCTAGAAGTTGCACGGATGTCTGCCAAGTGTTTGGCAGGAAGAAAAGAAAAGTTGTCCAAAACAGCTTCCAATCGAATGTTCCTGTGATTGGAAAAGTCAGGAGAGTGCAAAGGTACTGTTTTCTATCAGTTGGCAAGGTGCGCACACAATCCCAGTGTTGTACAGCTTGCTTCTTCACCTTCCCGAAGCTGCCGCTCTCGCCGGCTGCCGGAGCCCAAGAAGCGGCTTCTTCGCGCAAAGACGATTGTGCCGCTCACAGTGCTCTCCTTAGCGCGGCTTCTGCCGAAAGACGCCCGGCAGCGGCTCTTACCTCCGGAGAGCATCCTACCTTCCTCTTTAGCTCCTCTTCTCATCTACACCTCGGCAACAAGCTTTTCCACTATGTCTGGCTAGGAAAAACTGTGCCAGCACAGAAAACATCTCCCCTCGTGTTCTAGAAGTTGCACGGATGTCTGCCAAGTGTTTGGCAGGAAGAAAAGAAAAGTTGTCCAAAACAGCTTCCAATCGAATGTTCCTGTGATTGGAAAAGTCAGGAGAGTGCAAAGGTACTGTTTTCTATCAGTTGGCAAGGTGCGCACACAATCCCAGTGTTGTACAGCTTGCTTCTTCACCTTCCCGAAGCTGCCGCTCTCGCCGGCTGCCGGAGCCCAAGAAGCGGCTTCTTCGCGCAAAGACGATTGTGCCGCTCACAGTGCTCTCCTTAGCGCGGCTTCTGCCGAAAGACGCCCGGCAGCGGCTCTTACCTCCGGAGAGCATCCTACCTTCCTCTTTAGCTCCTCTTCTCATCTACACCTCGGCAACAAGCTTTTCCACTATGTCTGGCTAGGAAAAACTGTGCCAGCACAGAAAACATCTCCCCTCGTGTTCTAGAAGTTGCACGGATGTCTGCCAAGTGTTTGGCAGGAAGAAAAGAAAAGTTGTCCAAAACAGCTTCCAATCGAATGTTCCTGTGATTGGAAAAGTCAGGAGAGTGCAAAGGTACTGTTTTCTATCAGTTGGCAAGGTGCGCACACAATCCCAGTGTTGTACAGCTTGCTTCTTCACCTTCCCGAAGCTGCCGCTCTCGCCGGCTGCCGGAGCCCAAGAAGCGGCTTCTTCGCGCAAAGACGATTGTGCCGCTCACAGTGCTCTCCTTAGCGCGGCTTCTGCCGAAAGACGCCCGGCAGCGGCTCTTACCTCCGGAGAGCATCCTACCTTCCTCTTTAGCTCCTCTTCTCATCTACACCTCGGCAACAAGCTTTTCCACGATGTCTGGCTAGGAAAAACTGTGCCAGCACAGAAAACATCTCCCATCGTGTTCTAGAAGTTGCACGGATGTCTGCCAAGTGTTTGGCAGGAAGAAAAGAAAAGTTGTCCAAAACAGCTTCCAATCGAATGTTCGTGTGATTGGAAAAGTCAGGAGAGTGCAAAGGTACTGTTTTCTATCAGTTGGCAAGGTGCGCACACAATCCCAGTGTTGTACAGCTTGCTTCTTCACCTTCCCGAAGCTGCCGCTCTCGCCGGCTGCCGGAGCCCAAGAAGCGGCTTCTTCGCGCAAAGACGATTGTGCCGCTCACAGTGCTCTCCTTAGCGCGGCTTCTGCCGAAAGACGCCCGGCAGCGGCTCTTACCTCCGGAGAGCATCCTACCTTCCTCTTTAGCTCCTCTTCTCATCTACACCTCGGCAACAAGCTTCTCCACTATGTCTGGCTAGGAAAAACTGTGCCAGCACAGAAAACATCTCCCATCGTGTTCTAGAAGTTGCACGGATGTCTGCCAAGTGTTTGGCAGGAAGAAAAGAAAAGTTGTCCAAAACAGCTTCCAATCGAATGTTCCTGTGATTGGAAAAGTCAGGAGAGTGCAAAGGTACTGTTTTCTATCAGTTGGCAAGGTGCGCACACAATCCCAGTGTTGTACAGCTTGCTTCTTCACCTTCCCGAAGCTGCCGCTCTCGCCGGCTGCCGGAGCCCAAGAAGTGGCTTCTTCGCGCAAAGACGATTGTGCCGCTCACAGTGCTCTCCTTAGCGCGGCTTCTGCCGAAAGACGCCCGGCAGCGGCTCTTACCTCCGGAGAGCATCCTACCTTCCTCTTTAGCTCCTCTTCTCATCTACACCTCGGCAACAAGCTTTTCCACTATGTCTGGCTAGGAAAAACTGTGCCAGCACAGAAAACATCTCCCATCGTGTTCTAGAAGTTGCACGGATGTCTGCCAAGTGTTTGGCAGGAAGAAAAGAAAAGTTGTCCAAAACAGCTTCCAATCGAATGTTCCTGTGATTGGAAAAGTCAGGAGAGTGCAAAGGTACTGTTTTCTATCAGTTGGCAAGGTGCGCACACAATCCCAGTGTTGTACAGCTTGCTTCTTCACCTTCCCGAAGCTGCCGCTCTCGCCGGCTGCCGGAGCCCAAGAAGCGGCTTCTTCGCGCAAAGACGATTGTGCCGCTCACAGTGCTCTCCTTAGCGCGGCTTCTGCCGAAAGACGCCCGGCAGCGGCTCTTACCTCCGGAGAGCATCCTACCTTCCTCTTTAGCTCCTCTTCTCATCTACACCTCGGCAACAAGCTTTTCCACTATGTCTGGCTAGGAAAAACTGTGCCAGCACAGAAAACATCTCCCCTCGTGTTCTAGAAGTTGCACGGATGTCTGCCAAGTGTTTGGCAGGAAGAAAAGAAAAGTTGTCCAAAACAGCTTCCAATCGAATGTTCCTGTGATTGGAAAAGTCAGGAGAGTGCAAAGGTACTGTTTTCTATCAGTTGGCAAGGTGCGCACACAATCCCAGTGTTGTACAGCTTGCTTCTTCACCTTCCCGAAGCTGCCGCTCTCGCCGGCTGCCGGAGCCCAAGAAGCGGCTTCTTCGCGCAAAGACGATTGTGCCGCTCACAGTGCTCTCCTTAGCGCGGCTTCTGCCGAAAGACGCCCGGCAGCGGCTCTTACCTCCGGAGAGCATCCTACCTTCCTCTTTAGCTCCTCTTCTCATCTACACCTCGGCAACAAGCTTTTCCACTATGTCTGGCTAGGAAAAACTGTGCCAGCACAGAAAACATCTCCCATCGTGTTCTAGAAGTTGCACGGATGTCTGCCAAGTGTTTGGCAGGAAGAAAAGAAAAGTTGTCCAAAACAGCTTCCAATCGAATGTTCCTGTGATTGGAAAAGTCAGGAGAGTGCAAAGGTACTGTTTTCTATCAGTTGGCAAGGTGCGCACACAATCCCAGTGTTGTACAGCTTGCTTCTTCACCTTCCCGAAGCTGCCGCTCTCGCCGGCTGCCGGAGCCCAAGAAGCGGCTTCTTCGCGCAAAGACGATTGTGCCGCTCACAGTGCTCTCCTTAGCGCGGCTTCTGCCGAAAGACGCCCGGCAGCGGCTCTTACCTCCGGAGAGCATCCTACCTTCCTCTTTAGCTCCTCTTCTCATCTACACCTCGGCAACAAGCTTTTCCACTATGTCTGGCTAGGAAAAACTGTGCCAGCACAGAAAACATCTCCCCTCGTGTTCTAGAAGTTGCACGGATGTCTGCCAAGTGTTTGGCAGGAAGAAAAGAAAAGTTGTCCAAAACAGCTTCCAATCGAATGTTCCTGTGATTGGAAAAGTCAGGAGAGTGCAAAGGTACTGTTTTCTATCAGTTGGCAAGGTGCGCACACAATCCCAGTGTTGTACAGCTTGCTTCTTCACCTTCCCGAAGCTGCCGCTCTCGCCGGCTGCCGGAGCCCAAGAAGCGGCTTCTTCGCGCAAAGACGATTGTGCCGCTCACAGTGCTCTCCTTAGCGCGGCTTCTGCCGAAAGACGCCCGGCAGCGGCTCTTACCTCCGGAGAGCATCCTACCTTCCTCTTTAGCTCCTCTTCTCATCTACACCTCGGCAACAAGCTTTTCCACGATGTCTGGCTAGGAAAAACTGTGCCAGCACAGAAAACATCTCCCCTCGTGTTCTAGAAGTTGCACGGATGTCTGCCAAGTGTTTGGCAGGAAGAAAAGAAAAGTTGTCCAAAACAGCTTCCAATCGAATGTTCCTGTGATTGGAAAAGTCAGGAGAGTGCAAAGGTACTGTTTTCTATCAGTTGGCAAGGTGCGCACACAATCCCAGTGTTGTACAGCTTGCTTCTTCACCTTCCCGAAGCTGCCGCTCTCGCCGGCTGCCGGAGCCCAAGAAGCGGCTTCTTCGCGCAAAGACGATTGTGCCGCTCACAGTGCTCTCCTTAGCGCGGCTTCTGCCGAAAGACGCCCGGCAGCGGCTCTTACCTCCGGAGAGCATCCTACCTTCCTCTTTAGCTCCTCTTCTCATCTACACCTCGGCAACAAGCTTCTCCACTATGTCTGGCTAGGAAAAACTGTGCCAGCACAGAAAACATCTCCCATCGTGTTCTAGAAGTTGCACGGATGTCTGCCAAGTGTTTGGCAGGAAGAAAAGAAAAGTTGTCCAAAACAGCTTCCAATCGAATGTTCGTGTGATTGGAAAAGTCAGGAGAGTGCAAAGGTACTGTTTTCTATCAGTTGGCAAGGTGCGCACACAATCCCAGTGTTGTACAGCTTGCTTCTTCACCTTCCCGAAGCTGCCGCTCTCGCCGGCTGCCGGAGCCCAAGAAGCGGCTTCTTCGCGCAAAGACGATTGTGCCGCTCACAGTGCTCTCCTTAGCGCGGCTTCTGCCGAAAGACGCCCGGCAGCGGCTCTTACCTCCGGAGAGCATCCTACCTTCCTCTTTAGCTCCTCTTCTCATCTACACCTCGGCAACAAGCTTCTCCACTATGTCTGGCTAGGAAAAACTGTGCCAGCACAGAAAACATCTCCCATCGTGTTCTAGAAGTTGCACGGATGTCTGCCAAGTGTTTGGCAGGAAGAAAAGAAAAGTTGTCCAAAACAGCTTCCAATCGAATGTTCGTGTGATTGGAAAAGTCAGGAGAGTGCAAAGGTACTGTTTTCTATCAGTTGGCAAGGTGCGCACACAATCCCAGTGTTGTACAGCTTGCTTCTTCACCTTCCCGAAGCTGCCGCTCTCGCCGGCTGCCGGAGCCCAAGAAGCGGCTTCTTCGCGCAAAGACGATTGTGCCGCTCACAGTGCTCTCCTTAGCGCGGCTTCTGCCGAAAGACGCCCGGCAGCGGCTCTTACCTCCGGAGAGCATCCTACCTTCCTCTTTAGCTCCTCTTCTCATCTACACCTCGGCAACAAGCTTTTCCACTATGTCTGGCTAGGAAAAACTGTGCCAGCACAGAAAACATCTCCCCTCGTGTTCTAGAAGTTGCACAGATGTCTGCCAAGTGTTTGGCAGGAAGAAAAGAAAAGTTGTCCAAAACAGCTTCCAATCGAATGTTCCTGTGATTGGAAAAGTCAGGAGAGTGCAAAGGTACTGTTTTCTATCAGTTGGCAAGGTGCGCACACAATCCCAGTGTTGTACAGCTTGCTTCTTCACCTTCCCGAAGCTGCCGCTCTCGCCGGCTGCCGGAGCCCAAGAAGCGGCTTCTTCGCGCAAAGACGATTGTGCCTCTCACAGTGCTCTCCTTAGCGCGGCTTCTGCCGAAAGACGCCCGGCAGCGGCTCTTACCTCCGGAGAGCATCCTACCTTTCTCTTTAGCTCCTCTTCTCATCTACACCTCGGCAACAAGCTTTTCCACTATGTCTGGCTAGGAAAAACTGTGCCAGCACAGAAAACATCTCCCCTCGTGTTCTAGAAGTTGCACGGATGTCTGCCAAGTGTTTGGCAGGAAGAAAAGAAAAGTTGTCCAAAACAGCTTCCAATCGAATGTTCCTGTGATTGGAAAAGTCAGGAGAGTGCAAAGGTACTGTTTTCTATCAGTTGGCAAGGTGCGCACACAATCCCAGTGTTGTACAGCTTGCTTCTTCACCTTCCCGAAGCTGCCGCTCTCGCCGGCTGCCGGAGCCCAAGAAGCGGCTTCTTCGCGCAAAGACGATTGTGCCGCTCACAGTGCTCTCCCTAGCGCGGCTTCTGCCGAAAGACGCCCGGCAGCGGCTCTTACCTCCGGAGAGCATCCTACCTTCCTCTTTAGCTCCTCTTCTCATCTACACCTCGGCAACAAGCTTTTCCACTATGTCTGGCTAGGAAAAACTGTGCCAGCACAGAAAACATCTCCCCTCGTGTTCTAGAAGTTGCACGGATGTCTGCCAAGTGTTTGGCAGGAAGAAAAGAAAAGTTGTCCAAAACAGCTTCCAATCGAATGTTCCTGTGATTGGAAAAGTCAGGAGAGTGCAAAGGTACTGTTTTCTATCAGTTGGCAAGGTGCGCACACAATCCCAGTGTTGTACAGCTTGCTTCTTCACCTTCCCGAAGCTGCCGCTCTCGCCGGCTGCCGGAGCCCAAGAAGCGGCTTCTTCGCGCAAAGACGATTGTGCCGCTCACAGTGCTCTCCCTAGCGCGGCTTCTGCCGAAAGACGCCCGGCAGCGGCTCTTACCTCCGGAGAGCATCCTACCTTCCTCTTTAGCTCCTCTTCTCATCTACACCTCGGCAACAAGCTTTTCCACTATGTCTGGCTAGGAAAAACTGTGCCAGCACAGAAAACATCTCCCATCGTGTTCTAGAAGTTGCACGGATGTCTGCCAAGTGTTTGGCAGGAAGAAAAGAAAAGTTGTCCAAAACAGCTTCCAATCGAATGTTCCTGTGATTGGAAAAGTCAGGAGAGTGCAAAGGTACTGTTTTCTATCAGTTGGCAAGGTGCGCACACAATCCCAGTGTTGTACAGCTTGCTTCTTCACCTTCCCGAAGCTGCCGCTCTCGCCGGCTGCCGGAGCCCAAGAAGCGGCTTCTTCGCGCAAAGACGATTGTGCCGCTCACAGTGCTCTCCTTAGCGCGGCTTCTGCCGAAAGACGCCCGGCAGCGGCTCTTACCTCCGGAGAGCATCCTACCTTCCTCTTTAGCTCCTCTTCTCATCTACACCTCGGCAACAAGCTTTTCCACTATGTCTGGCTAGGAAAAACTGTGCCAGCACAGAAAACATCTCCCCTCGTGTTCTAGAAGTTGCACGGATGTCTGCCAAGTGTTTGGCAGGAAGAAAAGAAAAGTTGTCCAAAACAGCTTCCAATCGAATGTTCCTGTGATTGGAAAAGTCAGGAGAGTGCAAAGGTACTGTTTTCTATCAGTTGGCAAGGTGCGCACACAATCCCAGTGTTGTACAGCTTGCTTCTTCACCTTCCCGAAGCTGCCGCTCTCGCCGGCTGCCGGAGCCCAAGAAGCGGCTTCTTCGCGCAAAGACGATTGTGCCGCTCACAGTGCTCTCCTTAGCGCGGCTTCTGCCGAAAGACGCCCGGCAGCGGCTCTTACCTCCGGAGAGCATCCTACCTTCCTCTTTAGCTCCTCTTCTCATCTACACCTCGGCAACAAGCTTTTCCACTATGTCTGGCTAGGAAAAACTGTGCCAGCACAGAAAACATCTCCCCTCGTGTTCTAGAAGTTGCACGGATGTCTGCCAAGTGTTTGGCAGGAAGAAAAGAAAAGTTGTCCAAAACAGCTTCCAATCGAATGTTCGTGTGATTGGAAAAGTCAGGAGAGTGCAAAGGTACTGTTTTCTATCAGTTGGCAAGGTGCGCACACAATCCCAGTGTTGTACAGCTTGCTTCTTCACCTTCCCGAAGCTGCCGCTCTCGCCGGCTGCCGGAGCCCAAGAAGCGGCTTCTTCGCGCAAAGACGATTGTGCCGCTCACAGTGCTCTCCTTAGCGCGGCTTCTGCCGAAAGACGCCCGGCAGCGGCTCTTACCTCCGGAGAGCATCCTACCTTCCTCTTTAGCTCCTCTTCTCATCTACACCTCGGCAACAAGCTTTTCCACGATGTCTGGCTAGGAAAAACTGTGCCAGCACAGAAAACATCTCCCATCGTGTTCTAGAAGTTGCACGGATGTCTGCCAAGTGTTTGGCAGGAAGAAAGAAAAGTTGTCCAAAACAGCTTCCAATCGAATGTTCGTGTGATTGGAAAAGTCAGGAGAGTGCAAAGGTACTGTTTTCTATCAGTTGGCAAGGTGCGCACACAATCCCAGTGTTGTACAGCTTGCTTCTTCACCTTCCCGAAGCTGCCGCTCTCGCCGGCTGCCGGAGCCCAAGAAGCGGCTTCTTCGCGCAAAGACGATTGTGCCGCTCACAGTGCTCTCCTTAGCGCGGCTTCTGCCGAAAGACGCCCGGCAGCGGCTCTTACCTCCGGAGAGCATCCTACCTTCCTCTTTAGCTCCTCTTCTCATCTACACCTCGGCAACAAGCTTCTCCACTATGTCTGGCTAGGAAAAACTGTGCCAGCACAGAAAACATCTCCCATCGTGTTCTAGAAGTTGCACGGATGTCTGCCAAGTGTTTGGCAGGAAGAAAAGAAAAGTTGTCCAAAACAGCTTCCAATCGAATGTTCCTGTGATTGGAAAAGTCAGGAGAGTGCAAAGGTACTCTTTTCTATCAGTTGGCAAGGTGCGCACACAATCCCAGTGTTGTACAGCTTGCTTCTTCACCTTCCCGAAGCTGCCGCTCTCGCCGGCTGCCGGAGCCCAAGAAGCGGCTTCTTCGCGCAAAGACGATTGTGCCGCTCACAGTGCTCTCCTTAGCGCGGCTTCTGCCGAAAGACGCCCGGCAGCGGCTCTTACCTCCGGAGAGCATCCTACCTTCCTCTTTAGCTCCTCTTCTCATCTACACCTCGGCAACAAGCTTTTCCACTATGTCTGGCTAGGAAAAACTGTGCCAGCACAGAAAACATCTCCCCTCGTGTTCTAGAAGTTGCACGGATGTCTGCCAAGTGTTTGGCAGGAAGAAAAGAAAAGTTGTCCAAAACAGCTTCCAATCGAATGTTCCTGTGATTGGAAAAGTCAGGAGAGTGCAAAGGTACTGTTTTCTATCAGTTGGCAAGGTGCGCACACAATCCCAGTGTTGTACAGCTTGCTTCTTCACCTTCCCGAAGCTGCCGCTCTCGCCGGCTGCCGGAGCCCAAGAAGCGGCTTCTTCGCGCAAAGACGATTGTGCCGCTCACAGTGCTCTCCTTAGCGCGGCTTCTGCCGAAAGACGCCCGGCAGCGGCTCTTACCTCCGGAGAGCATCCTACCTTTCTCTTTAGCTCCTCTTCTCATCTACACCTCGGCAACAAGCTTTTCCACTATGTCTGGCTAGGAAAAACTGTGCCAGCACAGAAAACATCTCCCCTCGTGTTCTAGAAGTTGCACGGATGTCTGCCAAGTGTTTGGCAGGAAGAAAAGAAAAGTTGTCCAAAACAGCTTCCAATCGAATGTTCCTGTGATTGGAAAAGTCAGGAGAGTGCAAAGGTACTGTTTTCTATCAGTTGGCAAGGTGCGCACACAATCCCAGTGTTGTACAGCTTGCTTCTTCACCTTCCCGAAGCTGCCGCTCTCGCCGGCTGCCGGAGCCCAAGAAGCGGCTTCTTCGCGCAAAGACGATTGTGCCGCTCACAGTGCTCTCCTTAGCGCGGCTTCTGCCGAAAGACGCCCGGCAGCGGCTCTTACCTCCGGAGAGCATCCTACCTTCCTCTTTAGCTCCTCTTCTCATCTACACCTCGGCAACAAGCTTTTCCACTATGTCTGGCTAGGAAAAACTGTGCCAGCACAGAAAACATCTCCCCTCGTGTTCTAGAAGTTGCACGGATGTCTGCCAAGTGTTTGGCAGGAAGAAAAGAAAAGTTGTCCAAAACAGCTTCCAATCGAATGTTCCTGTGATTGGAAAAGTCAGGAGAGTGCAAAGGTACTGTTTTCTATCAGTTGGCAAGGTGCGCACACAATCCCAGTGTTGTACAGCTTGCTTCTTCACCTTCCCGAAGCTGCCGCTCTCGCCGGCTGCCGGAGCCCAAGAAGCGGCTTCTTCGCGCAAAGACGATTGTGCCGCTCACAGTGCTCTCCCTAGCGCGGCTTCTGCCGAAAGACGCCCGGCAGCGGCTCTTACCTCCGGAGAGCATCCTACCTTCCTCTTTAGCTCCTCTTCTCATCTACACCTCGGCAACAAGCTTTTCCACTATGTCTGGCTAGGAAAAACTGTGCCAGCACAGAAAACATCTCCCCTCGTGTTCTAGAAGTTGCACGGATGTCTGCCAAGTGTTTGGCAGGAAGAAAAGAAAAGTTGTCCAAAACAGCTTCCAATCGAATGTTCCTGTGATTGGAAAAGTCAGGAGAGTGCAAAGGTACTGTTTTCTATCAGTTGGCAAGGTGCGCACACAATCCCAGTGTTGTACAGCTTGCTTCTTCACCTTCCCGAAGCTGCCGCTCTCGCCGGCTGCCGGAGCCCAAGAAGCGGCTTCTTCGCGCAAAGACGATTGTGCCGCTCACAGTGCTCTCCCTAGCGCGGCTTCTGCCGAAAGACGCCCGGCAGCGGCTCTTACCTCCGGAGAGCATCCTACCTTCCTCTTTAGCTCCTCTTCTCATCTACACCTCGGCAACAAGCTTTTCCACTATGTCTGGCTAGGAAAAACTGTGCCAGCACAGAAAACATCTCCCCTCGTGTTCTAGAAGTTGCACGGATGTCTGCCAAGTGTTTGGCAGGAAGAAAAGAAAAGTTGTCCAAAACAGCTTCCAATCGAATGTTCCTGTGATTGGAAAAGTCAGGAGAGTGCAAAGGTACTGTTTTCTATCAGTTGGCAAGGTGCGCACACAATCCCAGTGTTGTACAGCTTGCTTCTTCACCTTCCCGAAGCTGCCGCTCTCGCCGGCTGCCGGAGCCCAAGAAGCGGCTTCTTCGCGCAAAGACGATTGTGCCGCTCACAGTGCTCTCCCTAGCGCGGCTTCTGCCGAAAGACGCCCGGCAGCGGCTCTTACCTCCGGAGAGCATCCTACCTTCCTCTTTAGCTCCTCTTCTCATCTACACCTCGGCAACAAGCTTTTCCACTATGTCTGGCTAGGAAAAACTGTGCCAGCACAGAAAACATCTCCCATCGTGTTCTAGAAGTTGCACGGATGTCTGCCAAGTGTTTGGCAGGAAGAAAAGAAAAGTTGTCCAAAACAGCTTCCAATCGAATGTTCCTGTGATTGGAAAAGTCAGGAGAGTGCAAAGGTACTGTTTTCTATCAGTTGGCAAGGTGCGCACACAATCCCAGTGTTGTACAGCTTGCTTCTTCACCTTCCCGAAGCTGCCGCTCTCGCCGGCTGCCGGAGCCCAAGAAGCGGCTTCTTCGCGCAAAGACGATTGTGCCGCTCACAGTGCTCTCCTTAGCGCGGCTTCTGCCGAAAGACGCCCGGCAGCGGCTCTTACCTCCGGAGAGCATCCTACCTTCCTCTTTAGCTCCTCTTCTCATCTACACCTCGGCAACAAGCTTTTCCACTATGTCTGGCTAGGAAAAACTGTGCCAGCACAGAAAACATCTCCCCTCGTGTTCTAGAAGTTGCACGGATGTCTGCCAAGTGTTTGGCAGGAAGAAAAGAAAAGTTGTCCAAAACAGCTTCCAATCGAATGTTCCTGTGATTGGAAAAGTCAGGAGAGTGCAAAGGTACTGTTTTCTATCAGTTGGCAAGGTGCGCACACAATCCCAGTGTTGTACAGCTTGCTTCTTCACCTTCCCGAAGCTGCCGCTCTCGCCGGCTGCCGGAGCCCAAGAAGCGGCTTCTTCGCGCAAAGACGATTGTGCCGCTCACAGTGCTCTCCCTAGCGCGGCTTCTGCCGAAAGACGCCCGGCAGCGGCTCTTACCTCCGGAGAGCATCCTACCTTCCTCTTTAGCTCCTCTTCTCATCTACACCTCGGCAACAAGCTTTTCCACTATGTCTGGCTAGGAAAAACTGTGCCAGCACAGAAAACATCTCCCCTCGTGTTCTAGAAGTTGCACGGATGTCTGCCAAGTGTTTGGCAGGAAGAAAAGAAAAGTTGTCCAAAACAGCTTCCAATCGAATGTTCCTGTGATTGGAAAAGTCAGGAGAGTGCAAAGGTACTGTTTTCTATCAGTTGGCAAGGTGCGCACACAATCCCAGTGTTGTACAGCTTGCTTCTTCACCTTCCCGAAGCTGCCGCTCTCGCCGGCTGCCGGAGCCCAAGAAGCGGCTTCTTCGCGCAAAGACGATTGTGCCGCTCACAGTGCTCTCCTTAGCGCGGCTTCTGCCGAAAGACGCCCGGCAGCGGCTCTTACCTCCGGAGAGCATCCTACCTTCCTCTTTAGCTCCTCTTCTCATCTACACCTCGGCAACAAGCTTTTCCACGATGTCTGGCTAGGAAAAACTGTGCCAGCACAGAAAACATCTCCCATCGTGTTCTAGAAGTTGCACGGATGTCTGCCAAGTGTTTGGCAGGAAGAAAAGAAAAGTTGTCCAAAACAGCTTCCAATCGAATGTTCGTGTGATTGGAAAAGTCAGGAGAGTGCAAAGGTACTGTTTTCTATCAGTTGGCAAGGTGCGCACACAATCCCAGTGTTGTACAGCTTGCTTCTTCACCTTCCCGAAGCTGCCGCTCTCGCCGGCTGCCGGAGCCCAAGAAGCGGCTTCTTCGCGCAAAGACGATTGTGCCGCTCACAGTGCTCTCCTTAGCGCGGCTTCTGCCGAAAGACGCCCGGCAGCGGCTCTTACCTCCGGAGAGCATCCTACCTTCCTCTTTAGCTCCTCTTCTCATCTACACCTCGGCAACAAGCTTTTCCACGATGTCTGGCTAGGAAAAACTGTGCCAGCACAGAAAACATCTCCCATCGTGTTCTAGAAGTTGCACGGATGTCTGCCAAGTGTTTGGCAGGAAGAAAAGAAAAGTTGTCCAAAACAGCTTCCAATCGAAAGTTCCTGTGATTGGAAAAGTCAGGAGAGTGCAAAGGTACTGTTTTCTATCAGTTGGCAAGGTGCGCACACAATCCCAGTGTTGTACAGCTTGCTTCTTCACCTTCCCGAAGCTGCCGCTCTCGCCGGCTGCCGGAGCCCAAGAAGCGGCTTCTTCGCGCAAAGACGATTGTGCCGCTCACAGTGCTCTCCCTAGCGCGGCTTCTGCCGAAAGACGCCCGGCAGCGGCTCTTACCTCCGGAGAGCATCCTACCTTCCTCTTTAGCTCCTCTTCTCATCTACACCTCGGCAACAAGCTTTTCCACTATGTCTGGCTAGGAAAAACTGTGCCAGCACAGAAAACATCTCCCATCGTGTTCTAGAAGTTGCACGGATGTCTGCCAAGTGTTTGGCAGGAAGAAAAGAAAAGTTGTCCAAAACAGCTTCCAATCGAATGTTCCTGTGATTGGAAAAGTCAGGAGAGTGCAAAGGTACTGTTTTCTATCAGTTGGCAAGGTGCGCACACAATCCCAGTGTTGTACAGCTTGCTTCTTCACCTTCCCGAAGCTGCCGCTCTCGCCGGCTGCCGGAGCCCAAGAAGCGGCTTCTTCGCGCAAAGACGATTGTGCCGCTCACAGCGCTCTCCTTAGCGCGGCTTCTGCCGAAAGACGCCCGGCAGCGGCTCTTACCTCCGGAGAGCATCCTACCTTCCTCTTTAGCTCCTCTTCTCATCTACACCTCGGCAACAAGCTTTTCCACTATGTCTGGCTAGGAAAAACTGTGCCAGCACAGAAAACATCTCCCATCGTGTTCTAGAAGTTGCACGGATGTCTGCCAAGTGTTTGGCAGGAAGAAAAGAAAAGTTGTCCAAAACAGCTTCCAATCGAATGTTCGTGTGATTGGAAAAGTCAGGAGAGTGCAAAGGTACTGTTTTCTATCAGTTGGCAAGGTGCGCACACAATCCCAGTGTTGTACAGCTTGCTTCTTCACCTTCCCGAAGCTGCCGCTCTCGCCGGCTGCCGGAGCCCAAGAAGCGGCTTCTTCGCGCAAAGACGATTGTGCCGCTCACAGTGCTCTCCTTAGCGCGGCTTCTGCCGAAAGACGCCCGGCAGCGGCTCTTACCTCCGGAGAGCATCCTACCTTCCTCTTTAGCTCCTCTTCTCATCTACACCTCGGCAACAAGCTTTTCCACTATGTCTGGCTAGGAAAAACTGTGCCAGCACAGAAAACATCTCCCCTCGTGTTCTAGAAGTTGCACGGATGTCTGCCAAGTGTTTGGCAGGAAGAAAAGAAAAGTTGTCCAAAACAGCTTCCAATCGAATGTTCCTGTGATTGGAAAAGTCAGGAGAGTGCAAAGGTACTGTTTTCTATCAGTTGGCAAGGTGCGCACACAATCCCAGTGTTGTACAGCTTGCTTCTTCACCTTCCCGAAGCTGCCGCTCTCGCCGGCTGCCGGAGCCCAAGAAGCGGCTTCTTCGCGCAAAGACGATTGTGCCGCTCACAGTGCTCTCCCTAGCGCGGCTTCTGCCGAAAGACGCCCGGCAGCGGCTCTTACCTCCGGAGAGCATCCTACCTTCCTCTTTAGCTCCTCTTCTCATCTACACCTCGGCAACAAGCTTTTCCACTATGTCTGGCTAGGAAAAACTGTGCCAGCACTGAAAACATCTCCCATCGTGTTCTAGAAGTTGCACGGATGTCTGCCAAGTGTTTGGCAGGAAGAAAAGAAAAGTTGTCCAAAACAGCTTCCAATCGAATGTTCCTGTGATTGGAAAAGTCAGGAGAGTGCAAAGGTACTGTTTTCTATCAGTTGGCAAGGTGCGCACACAATCCCAGTGTTGTACAGCTTGCTTCTTCACCTTCCCGAAGCTGCCGCTCTCGCCGGCTGCCGGAGCCCAAGAAGCGGCTTCTTCGCGCAAAGACGATTGTGCCGCTCACAGCGCTCTCCTTAGCGCGGCTTCTGCCGAAAGACGCCCGGCAGCGGCTCTTACCTCCGGAGAGCATCCTACCTTCCTCTTTAGCTCCTCTTCTCATCTACACCTCGGCAACAAGCTTTTCCACTATGTCTGGCTAGGAAAAACTGTGCCAGCACAGAAAACATCTCCCATCATGTTCTAGAAGTTGCACGGATGTCTGCCAAGTGTTTGGCAGGAAGAAAAGAAAAGTTGTCCAAAACAGCTTCCAATCGAATGTTCGTGTGATTGGAAAAGTCAGGAGAGTGCAAAGGTACTGTTTTCTATCAGTTGGCAAGGTGCGCACACAATCCCAGTGTTGTACAGCTTGCTTCTTCACCTTCCCGAAGCTGCCGCTCTCGCCGGCTGCCGGAGCCCAAGAAGCGGCTTCTTCGCGCAAAGACGATTGTGCCGCTCACAGTGCTCTCCTTAGCGCGGCTTCTGCCGAAAGACGCCCGGCAGCGGCTCTTACCTCCGGAGAGCATCCTACCTTCCTCTTTAGCTCCTCTTCTCATCTACACCTCGGCAACAAGCTTTTCCACTATGTCTGGCTAGGAAAAACTGTGCCAGCACAGAAAACATCTCCCATCGTGTTCTAGAAGTTGCACGGATGTCTGCCAAGTGTTTGGCAGGAAGAAAAGAAAAGTTGTCCAAAACAGCTTCCAATCGAATGTTCCTGTGATTGGAAAAGTCAGGAGAGTGCAAAGGTACTGTTTTCTATCAGTTGGCAAGGTGCGCACACAATCCCAGTGTTGTACAGCTTGCTTCTTCACCTTCCCGAAGCTGCCGCTCTCGCCGGCTGCCGGAGCCCAAGAAGTGGCTTCTTCGCGCAAAGACGATTGTGCCGCTCACAGTGCTCTCCTTAGCGCGGCTTCTGCCGAAAGACGCCCGGCAGCGGCTCTTACCTCCGGAGAGCATCCTACCTTCCTCTTTAGCTCCTCTTCTCATCTACACCTCGGCAACAAGCTTTTCCACTATGTCTGGCTAGGAAAAACTGTGCCAGCACAGAAAACATCTCCCATCGTGTTCTAGAAGTTGCACGGATGTCTGCCAAGTGTTTGGCAGGAAGAAAAGAAAAGTTGTCCAAAACAGCTTCCAATCGAATGTTCCTGTGATTGGAAAAGTCAGGAGAGTGCAAAGGTACTGTTTTCTATCAGTTGGCAAGGTGCGCACACAATCCCAGTGTTGTACAGCTTGCTTCTTCACCTTCCCGAAGCTGCCGCTCTCGCCGGCTGCCGGAGCCCAAGAAGCGGCTTCTTCGCGCAAAGACGATTGTGCCGCTCACAGCGCTCTCCTTAGCGCGGCTTCTGCCGAAAGACGCCCGGCAGCGGCTCTTACCTCCGGAGAGCATCCTACCTTCCTCTTTAGCTCCTCTTCTCATCTACACCTCGGCAACAAGCTTTTCCACTATGTCTGGCTAGGAAAAACTGTGCCAGCACAGAAAACATCTCCCATCGTGTTCTAGAAGTTGCACGGATGTCTGCCAAGTGTTTGGCAGGAAGAAAAGAAAAGTTGTCCAAAACAGCTTCCAATCGAATGTTCGTGTGATTGGAAAAGTCAGGAGAGTGCAAAGGTACTGTTTTCTATCAGTTGGCAAGGTGCGCACACAATCCCAGTGTTGTACAGCTTGCTTCTTCACCTTCCCGAAGCTGCCGCTCTCGCCGGCTGCCGGATCCCAAGAAGCGGCTTCTTCGCGCAAAGACGATTGTGCCGCTCACAGTGCTCTCCTTAGCGCGGCTTCTGCCGAAAGACGCCCGGCAGCGGCTCTTACCTCCGGAGAGCATCCTACCTTCCTCTTTAGCTCCTCTTCTCATCTACACCTCGGCAACAAGCTTTTCCACTATGTCTGGCTAGGAAAAACTGTGCCAGCACAGAAAACATCTCCCCTCGTGTTCTAGAAGTTGCACGGATGTCTGCCAAGTGTTTGGCAGGAAGAAAAGAAAAGTTGTCCAAAACAGCTTCCAATCGAATGTTCCTGTGATTGGAAAAGTCAGGAGAGTGCAAAGGTACTGTTTTCTATCAGTTGGCAAGGTGCGCACACAATCCCAGTGTTGTACAGCTTGCTTCTTCACCTTCCCGAAGCTGCCGCTCTCGCCGGCTGCCGGAGCCCAAGAAGCGGCTTCTTCGCGCAAAGACGATTGTGCCGCTCACAGTGCTCTCCCTAGCGCGGCTTCTGCCGAAAGACGCCCGGCAGCGGCTCTTACCTCCGGAGAGCATCCTACCTTCCTCTTTAGCTCCTCTTCTCATCTACACCTCGGCAACAAGCTTTTCCACTATGTCTGGCTAGGAAAAACTGTGCCAGCACAGAAAACATCTCCCATCGTGTTCTAGAAGTTGCACGGATGTCTGCCAAGTGTTTGGCAGGAAGAAAAGAAAAGTTGTCCAAAACAGCTTCCAATCGAATGTTCCTGTGATTGGAAAAGTCAGGAGAGTGCAAAGGTACTGTTTTCTATCAGTTGGCAAGGTGCGCACACAATCCCAGTGTTGTACAGCTTGCTTCTTCACCTTCCCGAAGCTGCCGCTCTCGCCGGCTGCCGGAGCCCAAGAAGCGGCTTCTTCGCGCAAAGACGATTGTGCCGCTCACAGCGCTCTCCTTAGCGCGGCTTCTGCCGAAAGACGCCCGGCAGCGGCTCTTACCTCCGGAGAGCATCCTACCTTCCTCTTTAGCTCCTCTTCTCATCTACACCTCGGCAACAAGCTTTTCCACTATGTCTGGCTAGGAAAAACTGTGCCAGCACAGAAAACATCTCCCATCATGTTCTAGAAGTTGCACGGATGTCTGCCAAGTGTTTGGCAGGAAGAAAAGAAAAGTTGTCCAAAACAGCTTCCAATCGAATGTTCGTGTGATTGGAAAAGTCAGGAGAGTGCAAAGGTACTGTTTTCTATCAGTTGGCAAGGTGCGCACACAATCCCAGTGTTGTACAGCTTGCTTCTTCACCTTCCCGAAGCTGCCGCTCTCGCCGGCTGCCGGAGCCCAAGAAGCGGCTTCTTCGCGCAAAGACGATTGTGCCGCTCACAGTGCTCTCCTTAGCGCGGCTTCTGCCGAAAGACGCCCGGCAGCGGCTCTTACCTCCGGAGAGCATCCTACCTTCCTCTTTAGCTCCTCTTCTCATCTACACCTCGGCAACAAGCTTTTCCACTATGTCTGGCTAGGAAAAACTGTGCCAGCACAGAAAACATCTCCCATCGTGTTCTAGAAGTTGCACGGATGTCTGCCAAGTGTTTGGCAGGAAGAAAAGAAAAGTTGTCCAAAACAGCTTCCAATCGAATGTTCCTGTGATTGGAAAAGTCAGGAGAGTGCAAAGGTACTGTTTTCTATCAGTTGGCAAGGTGCGCACACAATCCCAGTGTTGTACAGCTTGCTTCTTCACCTTCCCGAAGCTGCCGCTCTCGCCGGCTGCCGGAGCCCAAGAAGTGGCTTCTTCGCGCAAAGACGATTGTGCCGCTCATAGTGCTCTCCTTAGCGCGGCTTCTGCCGAAAGACGCCCGGCAGCGGCTCTTACCTCCGGAGAGCATCCTACCTTCCTCTTTAGCTCCTCTTCTCATCTACACCTCGGCAACAAGCTTTTCCACTATGTCTGGCTAGGAAAAACTGTGCCAGCACAGAAAACATCTCCCATCGTGTTCTAGAAGTTGCACGGATGTCTGCCAAGTGTTTGGCAGGAAGAAAAGAAAAGTTGTCCAAAACAGCTTCCAATCGAATGTTCCTGTGATTGGAAAAGTCAGGAGAGTGCAAAGGTACTGTTTTCTATCAGTTGGCAAGGTGCGCACACAATCCCAGTGTTGTACAGCTTGCTTCTTCACCTTCCCGAAGCTGCCGCTCTCGCCGGCTGCCGGAGCCCAAGAAGCGGCTTCTTCGCGCAAAGACGATTGTGCCGCTCACAGCGCTCTCCTTAGCGCGGCTTCTGCCGAAAGACGCCCGGCAGCGGCTCTTACCTCCGGAGAGCATCCTACCTTCCTCTTTAGCTCCTCTTCTCATCTACACCTCGGCAACAAGCTTTTCCACTATGTCTGGCTAGGAAAAACTGTGCCAGCACAGAAAACATCTCCCATCGTGTTCTAGAAGTTGCACGGATGTCTGCCAAGTGTTTGGCAGGAAGAAAAGAAAAGTTGTCCAAAACAGCTTCCAATCGAATGTTCGTGTGATTGGAAAAGTCAGGAGAGTGCAAAGGTACTGTTTTCTATCAGTTGGCAAGGTGCGCACACAATCCCAGTGTTGTACAGCTTGCTTCTTCACCTTCCCGAAGCTGCCGCTCTCGCCGGCTGCCGGAGCCCAAGAAGCGGCTTCTTCGCGCAAAGACGATTGTGCCGCTCACAGTGCTCTCCTTAGCGCGGCTTCTGCCGAAAGACGCCCGGCAGCGGCTCTTACCTCCGGAGAGCATCCTACCTTCCTCTTTAGCTCCTCTTCTCATCTACACCTCGGCAACAAGCTTTTCCACTATGTCTGGCTAGGAAAAACTGTGCCAGCACAGAAAACATCTCCCCTCGTGTTCTAGAAGTTGCACGGATGTCTGCCAAGTGTTTGGCAGGAAGAAAAGAAAAGTTGTCCAAAACAGCTTCCAATCGAATGTTCCTGTGATTGGAAAAGTCAGGAGAGTGCAAAGGTACTGTTTTCTATCAGTTGGCAAGGTGCGCACACAATCCCAGTGTTGTACAGCTTGCTTCTTCACCTTCCCGAAGCTGCCGCTCTCGCCGGCTGCCGGAGCCCAAGAAGCGGCTTCTTCGCGCAAAGACGATTGTGCCGCTCACAGTGCTCTCCCTAGCGCGGCTTCTGCCGAAAGACGCCCGGCAGCGGCTCTTACCTCCGGAGAGCATCCTACCTTCCTCTTTAGCTCCTCTTCTCATCTACACCTCGGCAACAAGCTTTTCCACTATGTCTGGCTAGGAAAAACTGTGCCAGCACAGAAAACATCTCCCATCGTGTTCTAGAAGTTGCACGGATGTCTGCCAAGTGTTTGGCAGGAAGAAAAGAAAAGTTGTCCAAAACAGCTTCCAATCGAATGTTCCTGTGATTGGAAAAGTCAGGAGAGTGCAAAGGTACTGTTTTCTATCAGTTGGCAAGGTGCGCACACAATCCCAGTGTTGTACAGCTTGCTTCTTCACCTTCCCGAAGCTGCCGCTCTCGCCGGCTGCCGGAGCCCAAGAAGCGGCTTCTTCGCGCAAAGACGATTGTGCCGCTCACAGCGCTCTCCTTAGCGCGGCTTCTGCCGAAAGACGCCCGGCAGCGGCTCTTACCTCCGGAGAGCATCCTACCTTCCTCTTTAGCTCCTCTTCTCATCTACACCTCGGCAACAAGCTTTTCCACTATGTCTGGCTAGGAAAAACTGTGCCAGCACAGAAAACATCTCCCATCGTGTTCTAGAAGTTGCACGGATGTCTGCCAAGTGTTTGGCAGGAAGAAAAGAAAAGTTGTCCAAAACAGCTTCCAATCGAATGTTCCTGTGATTGGAAAAGTCAGGAGAGTGCAAAGGTACTGTTTTCTATCAGTTGGCAAGGTGCGCACACAATCCCAGTGTTGTACAGCTTGCTTCTTCACCTTCCCGAAGCTGCCGCTCTCGCCGGCTGCCGGAGCCCAAGAAGCGGCTTCTTCGCGCAAAGACGATTGTGCCGCTCACAGTGCTCTCCTTAGCGCGGCTTCTGCCGAAAGACGCCCGGCAGCGGCTCTTACCTCCGGAGAGCATCCTACCTTCCTCTTTAGCTCCTCTTCTCATCTACACCTCGGCAACAAGCTTTTCCACTATGTCTGGCTAGGAAAAACTGTGCCAGCACAGAAAACATCTCCCATCGTGTTCTAGAAGTTGCACGGATGTCTGCCAAGTGTTTGGCAGGAAGAAAAGAAAAGTTGTCCAAAACAGCTTCCAATCGAATGTTCGTGTGATTGGAAAAGTCAGGAGAGTGCAAAGGTACTGTTTTCTATCAGTTGGCAAGGTGCGCACACAATCCCAGTGTTGTACAGCTTGCTTCTTCACCTTCCCGAAGCTGCCGCTCTCGCCGGCTGCCGGAGCCCAAGAAGTGGCTTCTTCGCGCAAAGACGATTGTGCCGCTCACAGTGCTCTCCTTAGCGCGGCTTCTGCCGAAAGACGCCCGGCAGCGGCTCTTACCTCCGGAGAGCATCCTACCTTCCTCTTTAGCTCCTCTTCTCATCTACACCTCGGCAACAAGCTTTTCCACTATGTCTGGCTAGGAAAAACTGTGCCAGCACAGAAAACATCTCCCATCGTGTTCTAGAAGTTGCACGGATGTCTGCCAAGTGTTTGGCAGGAAGAAAAGAAAAGTTGTCCAAAACAGCTTCCAATCGAATGTTCCTGTGATTGGAAAAGTCAGGAGAGTGCAAAGGTACTGTTTTCTATCAGTTGGCAAGGTGCGCACACAATCCCAGTGTTGTACAGCTTGCTTCTTCACCTTCCCGAAGCTGCCGCTCTCGCCGGCTGCCGGAGCCCAAGAAGCGGCTTCTTCGCGCAAAGACGATTGTGCCGCTCACAGTGCTCTCCTTAGCGCGGCTTCTGCCGAAAGACGCCCGGCAGCGGCTCTTACCTCCGGAGAGCATCCTACCTTCCTCTTTAGCTCCTCTTCTCATCTACACCTCGGCAACAAGCTTTTCCACTATGTCTGGCTAGGAAAAACTGTGCCAGCACAGAAAACATCTCCCATCGTGTTCTAGAAGTTGCACGGATGTCTGCCAAGTGTTTGGCAGGAAGAAAAGAAAAGTTGTCCAAAACAGCTTCCAATCGAATGTTCCTGTGATTGGAAAAGTCAGGAGAGTGCAAAGGTACTGTTTTCTATCAGTTGGCAAGGTGCGCACACAATCCCAGTGTTGTACAGCTTGCTTCTTCACCTTCCCGAAGCTGCCGCTCTCGCCGGCTGCCGGAGCCCAAGAAGCGGCTTCTTCGCGCAAAGACGATTGTGCCGCTCACAGTGCTCTCCTTAGCGCGGCTTCTGCCGAAAGACGCCCGGCAGCGGCTCTTACCTCCGGAGAGCATCCTACCTTCCTCTTTAGCTCCTCTTCTCATCTACACCTCGGCAACAAGCTTTTCCACTATGTCTGGCTAGGAAAAACTGTGCCAGCACAGAAAACATCTCCCATCGTGTTCTAGAAGTTGCACGGATGTCTGCCAAGTGTTTGGCAGGAAGAAAAGAAAAGTTGTCCAAAACAGCTTCCAATCGAATGTTCCTGTGATTGGAAAAGTCAGGAGAGTGCAAAGGTACTGTTTTCTATCAGTTGGCAAGGTGCGCACACAATCCCAGTGTTGTACAGCTTGCTTCTTCACCTTCCCGAAGCTGCCGCTCTCGCCGGCTGCCGGAGCCCAAGAAGCGGCTTCTTCGCGCAAAGACGATTGTGCCGCTCACAGTGCTCTCCCTAGCGCGGCTTCTGCCGAAAGACGCCCGGCAGCGGCTCTTACCTCCGGAGAGCATCCTACCTTCCTCTTTAGCTCCTCTTCTCATCTACACCTCGGCAACAAGCTTTTCCACTATGTCTGGCTAGGAAAAACTGTGCCAGCACAGAAAACATCTCCCCTCGTGTTCTAGAAGTTGCACGGATGTCTGCCAAGTGTTTGGCAGGAAGAAAAGAAAAGTTGTCCAAAACAGCTTCCAATCGAATGTTCCTGTGATTGGAAAAGTCAGGAGAGTGCAAAGGTACTGTTTTCTATCAGTTGGCAAGGTGCGCACACAATCCCAGTGTTGTACAGCTTGCTTCTTCACCTTCCCGAAGCTGCCGCTCTCGCCGGCTGCCGGAGCCCAAGAAGTGGCTTCTTCGCGCAAAGACGATTGTGCCGCTCACAGTGCTCTCCTTAGCGCGGCTTCTGCCGAAAGACGCCCGGCAGCGGCTCTTACCTCTGGAGAGCATCCTACCTTCCTCTTTAGCTCCTCTTCTCATCTACACCTCGGCAACAAGCTTTTCCACTATGTCTGGCTAGGAAAAACTGTGCCAGCACAGAAAACATCTCCCATCGTGTTCTAGAAGTTGCACGGATGTCTGCCAAGTGTTTGGCAGGAAGAAAAGAAAAGTTGTCCAAAACAGCTTCCAATCGAATGTTCCTGTGATTGGAAAAGTCAGGAGAGTGCAAAGGTACTGTTTTCTATCAGTTGGCAAGGTGCGCACACAATCCCAGTGTTGTACAGCTTGCTTCTTCACCTTCCCGAAGCTGCCGCTCTCGCCGGCTGCCGGAGCCCAAGAAGTGGCTTCTTCGCGCAAAGACGATTGTGCCGCTCACAGTGCTCTCCTTAGCGCGGCTTCTGCCGAAAGACGCCCGGCAGCGGCTCTTACCTCCGGAGAGCATCCTACCTTCCTCTTTAGCTCCTCTTCTCATCTACACCTCGGCAACAAGCTTTTCCACTATGTCTGGCTAGGAAAAACTGTGCCAGCACAGAAAACATCTCCCATCGTGTTCTAGAAGTTGCACGGATGTCTGCCAAGTGTTTGGCAGGAAGAAAAGAAAAGTTGTCCAAAACAGCTTCCAATCGAATGTTCCTGTGATTGGAAAAGTCAGGAGAGTGCAAAGGTACTGTTTTCTATCAGTTGGCAAGGTGCGCACACAATCCCAGTGTTGTACAGCTTGCTTCTTCACCTTCCCGAAGCTGCCGCTCTCGCCGGCTGCCGGAGCCCAAGAAGCGGCTTCTTCGCGCAAAGACGATTGTGCCGCTCACAGTGCTCTCCCTAGCGCGGCTTCTGCCGAAAGACGCCCGGCAGCGGCTCTTACCTCCGGAGAGCATCCTACCTTCCTCTTTAGCTCCTCTTCTCATCTACACCTCGGCAACAAGCTTTTCCACTATGTCTGGCTAGGAAAAACTGTGCCAGCACAGAAAACATCTCCCCTCGTGTTCTAGAAGTTGCACGGATGTCTGCCAAGTGTTTGGCAGGAAGAAAAGAAAAGTTGTCCAAAACAGCTTCCAATCGAATGTTCCTGTGATTGGAAAAGTCAGGAGAGTGCAAAGGTACTGTTTTCTATCAGTTGGCAAGGTGCGCACACAATCCCAGTGTTGTACAGCTTGCTTCTTCACCTTCCCGAAGCTGCCGCTCTCGCCGGCTGCCGGAGCCCAAGAAGCGGCTTCTTCGCGCAAAGACGATTGTGCCGCTCACAGCGCTCTCCTTAGCGCGGCTTCTGCCGAAAGACGCCCGGCAGCGGCTCTTACCTCCGGAGAGCATCCTACCTTCCTCTTTAGCTCCTCTTCTCATCTACACCTCGGCAACAAGCTTTTCCACTATGTCTGGCTAGGAAAAACTGTGCCAGCACAGAAAACATCTCCCATCGTGTTCTAGAAGTTGCACGGATGTCTGCCAAGTGTTTGGCAGGAAGAAAAGAAAAGTTGTCCAAAACAGCTTCCAATCGAATGTTCGTGTGATTGGAAAAGTCAGGAGAGTGCAAAGGTACTGTTTTCTATCAGTTGGCAAGGTGCGCACACAATCCCAGTGTTGTACAGCTTGCTTCTTCACCTTCCCGAAGCTGCCGCTCTCGCCGGCTGCCGGAGCCCAAGAAGCGGCTTCTTCGCGCAAAGACGATTGTGCCGCTCACAGCGCTCTCCTTAGCGCGGCTTCTGCCGAAAGACGCCCGGCAGCGGCTCTTACCTCCGGAGAGCATCCTACCTTCCTCTTTAGCTCCTCTTCTCATCTACACCTCGGCAACAAGCTTTTCCACTATGTCTGGCTAGGAAAAACTGTGCCAGCACAGAAAACATCTCCCATCGTGTTCTAGAAGTTGCACGGATGTCTGCCAAGTGTTTGGCAGGAAGAAAAGAAAAGTTGTCCAAAACAGCTTCCAATCGAATGTTCGTGTGATTGGAAAAGTCAGGAGAGTGCAAAGGTACTGTTTTCTATCAGTTGGCAAGGTGCGCACACAATCCCAGTGTTGTACAGCTTGCTTCTTCACCTTCCCGAAGCTGCCGCTCTCGCCGGCTGCCGGATCCCAAGAAGCGGCTTCTTCGCGCAAAGACGATTGTGCCGCTCACAGTGCTCTCCTTAGCGCGGCTTCTGCCGAAAGACGCCCGGCAGCGGCTCTTACCTCCGGAGAGCATCCTACCTTCCTCTTTAGCTCCTCTTCTCATCTACACCTCGGCAACAAGCTTTTCCACTATGTCTGGCTAGGAAAAACTGTGCCAGCACAGAAAACATCTCCCCTCGTGTTCTAGAAGTTGCACGGATGTCTGCCAAGTGTTTGGCAGGAAGAAAAGAAAAGTTGTCCAAAACAGCTTCCAATCGAATGTTCGTGTGATTGGAAAAGTCAGGAGAGTGCAAAGGTACTGTTTTCTATCAGTTGGCAAGGTGCGCACACAATCCCAGTGTTGTACAGCTTGCTTCTTCACCTTCCCGAAGCTGCCGCTCTCGCCGGCTGCCGGAGCCCAAGAAGCGGCTTCTTCGCGCAAAGACGATTGTGCCGCTCACAGTGCTCTCCCTAGCGCGGCTTCTGCCGAAAGACGCCCGGCAGCGGCTCTTACCTCCGGAGAGCATCCTACCTTCCTCTTTAGCTCCTCTTCTCATCTACACCTCGGCAACAAGCTTTTCCACTATGTCTGGCTAGGAAAAACTGTGCCAGCACAGAAAACATCTCCCATCGTGTTCTAGAAGTTGCACGGATGTCTGCCAAGTGTTTGGCAGGAAGAAAAGAAAAGTTGTCCAAAACAGCTTCCAATCGAATGTTCCTGTGATTGGAAAAGTCAGGAGAGTGCAAAGGTACTGTTTTCTATCAGTTGGCAAGGTGCGCACACAATCCCAGTGTTGTACAGCTTGCTTCTTCACCTTCCCGAAGCTGCCGCTCTCGCCGGCTGCCGGAGCCCAAGAAGCGGCTTCTTCGCGCAAAGACGATTGTGCCGCTCACAGCGCTCTCCTTAGCGCGGCTTCTGCCGAAAGACGCCCGGCAGCGGCTCTTACCTCCGGAGAGCATCCTACCTTCCTCTTTAGCTCCTCTTCTCATCTACACCTCGGCAACAAGCTTTTCCACTATGTCTGGCTAGGAAAAACTGTGCCAGCACAGAAAACATCTCCCATCATGTTCTAGAAGTTGCACGGATGTCTGCCAAGTGTTTGGCAGGAAGAAAAGAAAAGTTGTCCAAAACAGCTTCCAATCGAATGTTCGTGTGATTGGAAAAGTCAGGAGAGTGCAAAGGTACTGTTTTCTATCAGTTGGCAAGGTGCGCACACAATCCCAGTGTTGTACAGCTTGCTTCTTCACCTTCCCGAAGCTGCGGCTCTCGCCGGCTGCCGGAGCCCAAGAAGCGGCTTCTTCGCGCAAAGACGATTGTGCCGCTCACAGTGCTCTCCTTAGCGCGGCTTCTGCCGAAAGACGCCCGGCAGCGGCTCTTACCTCCGGAGAGCATCCTACCTTCCTCTTTAGCTCCTCTTCTCATCTACACCTCGGCAACAAGCTTTTCCACTATGTCTGGCTAGGAAAAACTGTGCCAGCACAGAAAACATCTCCCATCGTGTTCTAGAAGTTGCACGGATGTCTGCCAAGTGTTTGGCAGGAAGAAAAGAAAAGTTGTCCAAAACAGCTTCCAATCGAATGTTCCTGTGATTGGAAAAGTCAGGAGAGTGCAAAGGTACTGTTTTCTATCAGTTGGCAAGGTGCGCACACAATCCCAGTGTTGTACAGCTTGCTTCTTCACCTTCCCGAAGCTGCCGCTCTCGCCGGCTGCCGGAGCCCAAGAAGTGGCTTCTTCGCGCAAAGACGATTGTGCCGCTCACAGTGCTCTCCTTAGCGCGGCTTCTGCCGAAAGACGCCCGGCAGCGGCTCTTACCTCCGGAGAGCATCCTACCTTCCTCTTTAGCTCCTCTTCTCATCTACACCTCGGCAACAAGCTTTTCCACTATGTCTGGCTAGGAAAAACTGTGCCAGCACAGAAAACATCTCCCATCGTGTTCTAGAAGTTGCACGGATGTCTGCCAAGTGTTTGGCAGGAAGAAAAGAAAAGTTGTCCAAAACAGCTTCCAATCGAATGTTCCTGTGATTGGAAAAGTCAGGAGAGTGCAAAGGTACTGTTTTCTATCAGTTGGCAAGGTGCGCACACAATCCCAGTGTTGTACAGCTTGCTTCTTCACCTTCCCGAAGCTGCCGCTCTCGCCGGCTGCCGGAGCCCAAGAAGCGGCTTCTTCGCGCAAAGACGATTGTGCCGCTCACAGTGCTCTCCTTAGCGCGGCTTCTGCCGAAAGACGCCCGGCAGCGGCTCTTACCTCCGGAGAGCATCCTACCTTCCTCTTTAGCTCCTCTTCTCATCTACACCTCGGCAACAAGCTTTTCCACTATGTCTGGCTAGGAAAAACTGTGCCAGCACAGAAAACATCTCCCCTCGTGTTCTAGAAGTTGCACGGATGTCTGCCAAGTGTTTGGCAGGAAGAAAAGAAAAGTTGTCCAAAACAGCTTCCAATCGAATGTTCCTGTGATTGGAAAAGTCAGGAGAGTGCAAAGGTACTGTTTTCTATCAGTTGGCAAGGTGCGCACACAATCCCAGTGTTGTACAGCTTGCTTCTTCACCTTCCCGAAGCTGCCGCTCTCGCCGGCTGCCGGAGCCCAAGAAGCGGCTTCTTCGCGCAAAGACGATTGTGCCGCTCACAGTGCTCTCCTTAGCGCGGCTTCTGCCGAAAGACGCCCGGCAGCGGCTCTTACCTCCGGAGAGCATCCTACCTTCCTCTTTAGCTCCTCTTCTCATCTACACCTCGGCAACAAGCTTTTCCACTATGTCTGGCTAGGAAAAACTGTGCCAGCACAGAAAACATCTCCCATCGTGTTCTAGAAGTTGCACGGATGTCTGCCAAGTGTTTGGCAGGAAGAAAAGAAAAGTTGTCCAAAACAGCTTCCAATCGAATGTTCGTGTGATTGGAAAAGTCAGGAGAGTGCAAAGGTACTGTTTTCTATCAGTTGGCAAGGTGCGCACACAATCCCAGTGTTGTACAGCTTGCTTCTTCACCTTCCCGAAGCTGCCGCTCTCGCCGGCTGCCGGAGCCCAAGAAGCGGCTTCTTCGCGCAAAGACGATTGTGCCGCTCACAGTGCTCTCCTTAGCGCGGCTTCTGCCGAAAGACGCCCGGCAGCGGCTCTTACCTCCGGAGAGCATCCTACCTTCCTCTTTAGCTCCTCTTCTCATCTACACCTCGGCAACAAGCTTTTCCACTATGTCTGGCTAGGAAAAACTGTGCCAGCACAGAAAACATCTCCCATCGTGTTCTAGAAGTTGCACGGATGTCTGCCAAGTGTTTGGCAGGAAGAAAAGAAAAGTTGTCCAAAACAGCTTCCAATCGAATGTTCGTGTGATTGGAAAAGTCAGGAGAGTGCAAAGGTACTGTTTTCTATCAGTTGGCAAGGTGCGCACACAATCCCAGTGTTGTACAGCTTGCTTCTTCACCTTCCCGAAGCTGCCGCTCTCGCCGGCTGCCGGAGCCCAAGAAGCGGCTTCTTCGCGCAAAGACGATTGTGCCGCTCACAGTGCTCTCCTTAGCGCGGCTTCTGCCGAAAGACGCCCGGCAGCGGCTCTTACCTCCGGAGAGCATCCTACCTTCCTCTTTAGCTCCTCTTCTCATCTACACCTCGGCAACAAGCTTTTCCACTATGTCTGGCTAGGAAAAACTGTGCCAGCACAGAAAACATCTCCCATCGTGTTCTAGAAGTTGCACGGATGTCTGCCAAGTGTTTGGCAGGAAGAAAAGAAAAGTTGTCCAAAACAGCTTCCAATCGAATGTTCCTGTGATTGGAAAAGTCAGGAGAGTGCAAAGGTACTGTTTTCTATCAGTTGGCAAGGTGCGCACACAATCCCAGTGTTGTACAGCTTGCTTCTTCACCTTCCCGAAGCTGCCGCTCTCGCCGGCTGCCGGAGCCCAAGAAGCGGCTTCTTCGCGCAAAGACGATTGTGCCGCTCACAGTGCTCTCCTTAGCGCGGCTTCTGCCGAAAGACGCCCGGCAGCGGCTCTTACCTCCGGAGAGCATCCTACCTTCCTCTTTAGCTCCTCTTCTCATCTACACCTCGGCAACAAGCTTTTCCACTATGTCTGGCTAGGAAAAACTGTGCCAGCACAGAAAACATCTCCCCTCGTGTTCTAGAAGTTGCACGGATGTCTGCCAAGTGTTTGGCAGGAAGAAAAGAAAAGTTGTCCAAAACAGCTTCCAATCGAATGTTCCTGTGATTGGAAAAGTCAGGAGAGTGCAAAGGTACTGTTTTCTATCAGTTGGCAAGGTGCGCACACAATCCCAGTGTTGTACAGCTTGCTTCTTCACCTTCCCGAAGCTGCCGCTCTCGCCGGCTGCCGGAGCCCAAGGAGCGGCTTCTTCGCGCAAAGACGATTGTGCCGCTCACAGTGCTCTCCTTAGCGCGGCTTCTGCCGAAAGACGCCCGGCAGCGGCTCTTACCTCCGGAGAGCATCCTACCTTCCTCTTTAGCTCCTCTTCTCATCTACACCTCGGCAACAAGCTTTTCCACTATGTCTGGCTAGGAAAAACTGTGCCAGCACAGAAAACATCTCCCATCGTGTTCTAGAAGTTGCACGGATGTCTGCCAAGTGTTTGGCAGGAAGAAAAGAAAAGTTGTCCAAAACAGCTTCCAATCGAATGTTCCTGTGATTGGAAAAGTCAGGAGAGTGCAAAGGTACTGTTTTCTATCAGTTGGCAAGGTGCGCACACAATCCCAGTGTTGTACAGCTTGCTTCTTCACCTTCCCGAAGCTGCCGCTCTCGCCGGCTGCCGGAGCCCAAGGAGCGGCTTCTTCGCGCAAAGACGATTGTGCCGCTCACAGTGCTCTCCTTAGCGCGGCTTCTGCCGAAAGACGCCCGGCAGCGGCTCTTACCTCCGGAGAGCATCCTACCTTCCTCTTTAGCTCCTCTTCTCATCTACACCTCGGCAACAAGCTTTTCCACTATGTCTGGCTAGGAAAAACTGTGCCAGCACAGAAAACATCTCCCATCGTGTTCTAGAAGTTGCACGGATGTCTGCCAAGTGTTTGGCAGGAAGAAAAGAAAAGTTGTCCAAAACAGCTTCCAATCGAATGTTCGTGTGATTGGAAAAGTCAGGAGAGTGCAAAGGTACTGTTTTCTATCAGTTGGCAAGGTGCGCACACAATCCCAGTGTTGTACAGCTTGCTTCTTCACCTTCCCGAAGCTGCCGCTCTCGCCGGCTGCCGGAGCCCAAGAAGCGGCTTCTTCGCGCAAAGACGATTGTGCCGCTCACAGTGCTCTCCTTAGCGCGGCTTCTGCCGAAAGACGCCCGGCAGCGGCTCTTACCTCCGGAGAGCATCCTACCTTCCTCTTTAGCTCCTCTTCTCATCTACACCTCGGCAACAAGCTTTTCCACTATGTCTGGCTAGGAAAAACTGTGCCAGCACAGAAAACATCTCCCATCGTGTTCTAGAAGTTGCACGGATGTCTGCCAAGTGTTTGGCAGGAAGAAAAGAAAAGTTGTCCAAAACAGCTTCCAATCGAATGTTCCTGTGATTGGAAAAGTCAGGAGAGTGCAAAGGTACTGTTTTCTATCAGTTGGCAAGGTGCGCACACAATCCCAGTGTTGTACAGCTTGCTTCTTCACCTTCCCGAAGCTGCCGCTCTCGCCGGCTGCCGGAGCCCAAGAAGCGGCTTCTTCGCGCAAAGACGATTGTGCCGCTCACAGTGCTCTCCTTAGCGCGGCTTCTGCCGAAAGACGCCCGGCAGCGGCTCTTACCTCCGGAGAGCATCCTACCTTCCTCTTTAGCTCCTCTTCTCATCTACACCTCGGCAACAAGCTTTTCCACTATGTCTGGCTAGGAAAAACTGTGCCAGCACAGAAAACA